>NW_009954619.1:251401-288769 GCF_000747805.2 Chaetura pelagica
CGAGCCCCGCACAGCAGCGGCTGCTCAGCCAGCACGGTCCCAGCACCTGCCCGGGCTTTGCCAACAGCTCGTTGAAAACCCAGCACAGGATGTCACGGTGCGCCAGGGCGTTCGGGGCTGCACACACAGACACACAGACACACAGACACACAGACACACAGACACCCAACCCGCTTCTGCTGGTGGCACGAGCAAGAGAACAAACAGCCCGTGTTTTGGAGCAGGAACACGTCACCAGTCTCTCTCCTGGTGGGACTGGAGCAAGTGAAGAGGAGCCCCTGTCAGGACAGCGAGTCACTGCAGGTTTGTGCTGCTGGCACTGAGAGCCAAGCAGAGGCTGAAAAGCTTTCATCACAGCGGCAGAACGAAACCCCGCCTGCACTCTGCACCTTCCCAAGCCCCTGTGGCCTCTATTTTAGCCACGTTTCATCCTGCAACCTGCCATCAGCTGACCCCAGGCTCTGCCTAACTCGTGACACCAGTGGGGACTGCTCAGTGAGAGCTGCTCAGCAGCAGCTGTGCTCCCTCCTGCAGCCAGCACTTCACAAACGGGAGCAGAACCACAAGCACTTCCTTTGAACTTGGTTTTCTCCAAATTCCAGAACTTAACGGACGTTTGTTCCCCAGCCCCTGACGTGCAAGTGGGCCTTAGGTGCTTAAACCTGAGGGCTGTGATCCAGCAAACCCCACAGTTAACTAGTTACCTGTTTCACAGCAGAATGACCTACAGCAGCAGGTCTGCTTCTTTTGCAGTTGCTTGCTTCTGAAAAGCTTGGGAGTGGAGGGGAACAGGGAGGGGCAAATTCAACTGGTACTTTACCTCCTTAGGCTCATGTCCACCCTGGGAGAAAGGGGAGAGCAGGGATGTGCCAACTGCCCTTGTGCCTGTGTCACCCAGCCAGGGGGACCCTGCTGAGCCTGCTGTGTTCCACTTCCAGTCCTGTGCTGGGAGCTTATGTGGGACTAGTCAGAGGTGCACCAGCCCTCACCTTGGCATGGAGTATTCAGGTAGCCTTGAGGGTCTTATCAAGACCCCTTACAGATAGCTGATGATGCTTAGGGGTGCACAAGCCACAAGCTAAAATCACTGATCAAGCCACTCCTCAGACCTCTCAATGACTTTCCTTGTCCCTGAGCTCTTGTGTGATTGAGAACAGTGAAAATGTAAGAGGGAAGAGGTGAATTCTTAATGGAAGTATTGCAAGAAACCTGTGAACACAGTCCTTTCTCTCTGTCTCACATACATCCATGCACCAACTTGCAAAGCAAAAGCTGAAGCCAAGGGGAAGCTGGTTCTTGCTGCTCTGTTACAGCCACCCAACAAATGTGACAAGCAGTGCCACAGTGAGCAACCAGCCATGCATGGACCCCAGCTCCATGGGGTGCTGGCTAACAGCAGCTGAACATGAGCCAGCATGTGCCCAGCTGGCCAAGAAGGCAAATGACATCCTGGCCTGTACCAGGAACAGTGTGGCCAGCAGGAGCAGGGAGGTGATTGTGCCCCTGTGTGAGCACTGGGGGCAGTTCTGGGCACTGCCGGATAGAAGGACATGGAGGTGCTGGAGAGGGTGCAGAGAAGGGTAATGAGGCTGGTGAGGGGTCTGGAGAGCAGGTGTGATGAGGAGGGGCTGAGGGAGCTGGGGCTGTTCAGCCTGGAGAAGAGGGGGCTGAGGGGAGACCTCATTGCCCTCTGCACCTGCCTGAGAGGAGGGTGCAGGGAGGTGGGAGTTGGGCTCTGCTCCCTGGTGACCAGTGACAGGAGAAGAGGAAATGGAGTCAAGCTGTGCCAGGGGAGGTTCAGATTGGATATTAGGAAAAATTTCTTCCCAGAAAGAGTGGAGAAGGGGGGTGGTGGAGGCACCGTCCCTGGAGGTGTTCAAAAAACAGGTGGATGTGGAGCTTTGGGAGATGGTTTAGTGGTTAGGTGGTGTAGGGTGGATGGTTGGACTTGATGATCTTGAAGGTCTTTTCCAACCTTGATGATTCTATGAACTCCTTCACACACCTAGGGTATGTCACTCACATCCCAGCACAGAGAGCTGGCAACAATAACTGCAGGGGCTGGTCATTTTATTCATGTGACAGTCCCAGAAAAAGGGTAATATCATCAGTCTACCTCTGAGTCACACTGCTGATCTCTGTAGGTCAGTGTCACCTCCGTGTGCTCCTGAGGGTACCACATAGTGTGGGTGTAATACGAGATGTCCCTTGACTTTTTTTTCCAGGCACATATGAGTTTACTGAGATTTGCAAGCTTCTAGGGACAAGAGGAAGACCTTGGATATATAGAAAAACTTGGGTGTTGTGGGTTCAGCAATAAAGCCTTCCCCACCTGGGACTTCCATGCCTGCTGACATGAATGGTTTAGTTTGATTTTAGCACAATAACTGCTAAGATGCCAATGGCAGTTACATGGAAAAATGCAGATGGGATTGCTGATGGCCAGTTCTTGAAAACTAAACTGAGATCTGGGAAAGCTGGGTTAAAAATGTTGTAAGGCTGCATCAGTGCAGGGGACCAGGTTCTTTAGGCTTAAATCCTCAGGTTTACCCTTCTCTGCCACCTACTCCCTTTGATCAATGATTCATTCCAGTGACCTCTTGGCTCTTATCCAGGTAACAGTAAGAAATCAATGTATGGTCCAGTATGACCAACACAGAAAGCACCACCTTTGCTTCTAAAAAGGCTCTTCTCTCTCTCCTGTAATTTTACAGAAAGAAACACCTACAAAATAGGCACATGGGACTAGTACATACATTGTTCAGTTTGGAAGGTGAAATCAGCTCCTCCAAAATGATAATTCTGAGCACATTCTTGAAAGGTTGGGAAGAAACTATTTTTGAAATGCCAGATCAGTCCTTATAAAGACTTTACTTAGTGCAGCTGCTAAAATCCTTGTGCTTTATTCTCCCTCGTCTTGCACCTTTTCAGAATTCTTTACACCTTTCAGTGTGCCTGTCAAATGTTAGCAATCTGGGAGCATTTTAAATCCACTTTGACAAATGTAAATGATCAAAAGAAAGGTCAGGGAAAATCATAATGAGTTAAAACCTTGGGTTTGTAGCTGGGAAGAGCAAGACAGGCTTACTTGACAGATGCTTTTTTATCAGACAAATCACAAAGCAGCAAACATGAATAATTTTCAGCAAATAATTTATTTCACTGGTTTAGTTCGTTTTTCATCCATGAAAAGGGAGTTTTTCTAATCTAAAAATTTCAATAGATAATTCTTGCCCGGTCATTAATTTATGAGCAGTTTGCTGCAATTACTAAGGCTTATAAATTCAATTTGTGTTGATTTATCTGGACCAGGCAAAGAGGTCGGTCCGTGCCCTGTGTCTGCTGGAGCCAGTGAGTGCTCACAAGTGAATTCCTACAGACTAAGGAACAGGGAGAGAGGTTCTTTCTGTGCCAGTGCTTTGGCTGGAGGATGTGGCTCTGAGCTGCCAGCTGTGCTGGGCTCGGGCTGTGGCTCCTCAGGGAGGACAAGGAGGCTCAGCTGGGCCTCCAACCCTGCAGCCCCAGGGAAGGGCTGCCCTGGTTGCAGGGCTCCCCCAGCCCAGAGCAGCCCCAGCAGGGCTGCCAGGGGACCCCAGGGAGGCTCAGACCCCCCAGGCATGGATCCAGCCCACTCTGAGCAGCTGACATGGACGTTTCCCACCCACGGCACAGCCAGCAGGGACCGTCCCTACTGGGCAGTTTGTGTGCAGCCCATGCTGGAGACTGGAAGGGCTTCACAGACCAGCTGGAGACCAGTTGCCCCGTGGCCTCAGCACCCAGAACCATCCTTGGGCACATGTGAAACAGGTCTAGTCTGTCCTGAGGTGTGCTGAGTCATCTGCTGCCCCTGGGCACTCACTGTTTGGGAACTCCTATGTTGGACACTGTTTGTGGCCCTCAGAGGCTGTAGAACTCATTGCAGGCTTGGAGGGATTGTGGTTACAACCCCCTCACACACAGTATCACAGTATCATTCTGGTTGGAAAAGACCTTCAAGATCATCAAGACTACCCTACACTACCCTAGCTGTGCTGCATCCACCACTGAACCCTGTCCCCTGGCACCACATCTTTCTTTTCAGATGTCTCCAGGGATAGTGGCTCAACCACCTCCTTGGACAGCAGGATCACCAAGTTCAACTGCCATTCCAGAACAGGACAACCCCAAAGTCCACACCATGCCCCTAAGGGTGTTGCCCAAGATTTTCTTGAATATTGTCAGGCTCGGTGCCATTCCTGCTTCCCTGGGGCACCTCTTCCAGTGCTCAGCACTTTGTCTGCTACCACATATTTGTTTTTTAAATGTGATGCATATAGCAAGAGATCTCAGCATCTAACATGCAACTTTTTTTCAGCCAGATACAGCCTATGGAGAGCCAGTAAAGATAAGAACATGCAATGAAAATGTACAATAGAAAAGTCAATCAGAGATCTAAAGAGGGACAGAGAATGGGAATATCTTATTCCTCCTCCTTTCTTTGGGGAGTTGTGGAGATAGAGCTTGCAGACAGCTGCACAGGAACACTTTGGCAGCTGATTGCACCAGGTTCTGTGTGGAGGAAACACCATATAATTACCCTGTGCCAGTCACAAGAACCAGGAGGCAGATGATCTGGAAAAAAGAAATGGATGATGTCATTGTGGGCTTCAGAAAGACCAGGTCATGCAGAACAGCTGCTCTAAGTACTTTGCCACAGGCAGCTTCAGTAAGAGGGGCAGGAAAGACTTGGCTCAAAAAATTCTTCAATGTTCCCAAAGGGAAAGCAGCCAGTGAGACAACTGGTTATGAAATGTCTGAACTGAGATGGACATGTGCACTGTGTCAAGACCCTGGGAGGGCAACCCAGGGAGATTCAGACCCCCTTGCTTTCTAAACCCCTCAGAGAAGATCCCAGGTGTGGCTGGAGCCAACCTTTGTCTCAGACCTGGCCCTTCCAGAGAGAGTGATCAACATGTCACAGCCTGAGAAAATGCTGAACCATCCAATACCCCTGGATCAGATGAAGGAGAAATGACACTCAAGGTCTGTATTTGCATATTAGGTTTACTTATAGCTATAGAAGGAATACAGATACTTCAGTTACTATCTCAGGCTGCACTATCATAAAGGCTGACAATTAGACCACAAGAGCACAATACATGTATGTTCAAGCTGCACAACCTGAGAACAAAGTCATGGTTAGGCCTTGGGTTACTTAATGATGTTAGGAAGGTAGAGAGAGAGAGTAGAAGAAAAGCTTAGAGAGACAGAGGATAGAAAATCCCAGTCCTGGATCCAGCGCTGGGGCAACAGGAGAGAGTTGGTGTCAGGGAGGCTCCCCAAGCCCACCAGTGCAGCCCCGTTTTATAGACCGAGTTTCCTTGTTTCATGAGGATGAGCAAGTGTGTTTGAGTCAGAAGCCTGAGCAGCTGGAGTGGAGCTGCCCCCTGGCCCCCCATCCTCACCTCAGTGCCTTACCTGCAGCCTCAGGCCACATGCAGCCACCAGGGCTCTCTCCATCCTCTCAGGCCTTTTGGGATGCAAGTGAGACTTTGTTTGGGGGTTACAGTGGGGGTTCCACACCACTTCCCACAAGTGCAGGTCCTGTACCAGGTAACTTCACCTTGTGCATCTGGGTTTATGTGTCCCTGTCTCCAAAGTATTTGCATATTTCCCCATAACCATTACTGCAGATCAAACACATACTTTCCCAGTTTATTTTCCACTCTCTTAGCTACTTTGGTTCTTTTTTCAAGTTCAAAATGTATACATACTCAGTCACATTATTTTAGCAGATACTTAATTAATTCCTTATTAAGAGACTGTTAATAGCTTGCTGTAAATTTCAATTGCCCCTGCTTTCCATTTGGTGTTAAGGAGTCTGTTTTCCTGTACTATTTAACCTGCCTTAAGTGACCACTCAGGGGACCAGCCAAATCTCTGATTTATTGGAAATGACTTTAAATAAACAAGATGCAGCCTCCACTGCAAGCAGCCAACAGCTGGGTTCAAACTGAGTGTATCAGTGAGTCACTAATAGGATGGGAGTTGGAGCTGCTGTACAAGTTTTCAGTCACTGTGTTTTGAGGAAGGACTGGAAGTCTGGTCCTGCTCTTAAACTCTGCCATCAAACGCTCCCAGGTATCGTGTCCCTCTTTGAATGCTGTCACATCTTACAGGTGCAGGACTTGAAAATTAAGAATGGCACAGCTAAGATTTCACTGGCACTGAGTATGGCAGTGGTCCAAAGCATGGAGTGTGAGCCTGTCATTAGGGGCTGCATCATAATGAACGTGCAGCATCCCTGGAGAATCCTTCAGGGTGGAGTGAAAATGTCCCAGACATCAGCAAAGAGATGTAAAGGGTCCTTGGGCAAGAGCCAGAGGGCTCTTGTGGTGGCACTAGGGAAGTGTCTGGTCTGGCCTTCCCAGAGGAACGTTCCCATTGCTAACCAGGATCATTCCCAGCAATGGGCTCACGGGAAAGCCAAGTCCAGCTGAGATGGAGGTGGAAGATGAGCCCACCTCCTGCAGAGCTGGAGGTGGAAGGGGCAGACTGCCAAGTGTTGGCAGCTAGGACATGAGGTCGGTTTCTACACCTGCTTGAGGAGCAATCCCTATGCTCTGTTTCAACGTGTTTGCTTTAAAAAAGTCCAACAGCACAGCCCTCCACTGTGTCTGCAGCTGGAAAAGTGATTAATAATACTCTGTACAAGCTATTGTTCCTAATTCTTTGAAAGGAGGATGTGTAGAAATTCAGCATGTACCATTTCACAATAGAAGGTACTTTTATATGAACTAATATTTTCATTGTGGGCAATCAAAATAAGGAATATAATTAAATACTTCACAGTAAACATGGTCAAAAGCACTCCTATATGTGAGCTCAAAGAAGAGGAAACAAATATGAATATTTTTAGTGTTAAAATGCTAAAAAGGAAACCAGTTGGGGAAAAAAACAACCATTAACACAGAAAACATTTCACCAGTGTGCTGAAACAGTAATAAACAAGAATATGCTTTCATTGATCCAAGAAAACATTGCAACACTGAGGAAAACACAGGCATCTGAGAAGCCTGCAATTCTCACAGGCTCTTGTAAGTGCAGTTATAATTTTCCTTCTTTCAGTGAGCGACATCGGGCAAAGGAGAAGAGGGTGAGTAGGCAGTAGCAGAGGAGGAGTTCATGTCTTCCCAAATCTGCAATGACCCATGCTGTACCTGTGGACAAGTCATGTGGACATTTTCCTTCATTAAATCCTCCAGCACTGAGGGTTGTGGCACAATGTCCTGGAGCACCTTGCTGATGCCCCGCAGCCTGGGGGCTCCTCAGGCTTCCTCCCTCCATCACCTGCAGAGGGATGATGGTCCCAGTCCTGCCTGTGGCCAGGGAGGCAGGTGGGCACTGGAGGGAGGTGGTGTTCCTTGGCCAGGATTCTGCTTGCACAGCTGGAATTGAGTGGAAGCATGAAAGCACCTAAATTCGGGGTGATGAAAGTAATTTTTTGCTGAAATCAAGTGGAATTTACAGAGAGTTTTAACTCAATCAAAACTACATTTTCTGGAGGACAAATGACATGTCAGAAATGCTTTCCTGGCCCTGCTCTGGATCTGTTTTCTGCCATTGGGCAAGTCATTTACCTTCTTGCTACTTTCCCTAAGCGGCCTGGCAACACATTGTACTTCTTGACAGCTTATAAACAAGTCAAATAAATTTAAAAAAACAACCAATTTTAAACTGGTAAACAGGTTACAAATAAGCTTTTACATTAGCTGAATCCTTCTGGAGCCAACCCACGTGCTTGTAAGTGATTTGTCTAGACAGTGGGTGAGTCAAGCCTTTTATCCACTCTGTTCTGTACAGCAATCGGTACTTCTGGGTTAGGATTTCATTTTCCTCCACCAAATGGAAGGCCTTTCATTGCCACGTGCTGCTCAATCTACCGTTGTGCTGTCCCTGTGCATCCTCACGGGTCTGCTCCGAGCAGCCTCACAGCCCGTTGGACAAGCTGCCTGCAGCTCAGACCCGCTGCACCCACGGGCAGTGCCCTCAAAGGCCCCACCACAGCAAGCAAGGCAGCCCGTTCAGGAAGGAAGGAAAAGGCCAAGAAGATGAAAGGAGGTTCAGTGATGACTGGGAAGCACTGTTGCCCAGGTATTTCCTTATTACCATCCTGTGGCGTTTTCAGTTGTTCTGCCCCGATGAGTAGGAAGGATTCCATCACTTTCCCTGCAGGTGGGTGCTGCCAGGGTGATGCTGGGGCAGGCAGGAGCTCCCTGCTTCTGGCAGGAGGAGGATTGCAACCATCCTCTGCAGTTGCAGGGGCTGCTGTGAAGTTACCTGGGGAAAGGAGTCCCTGCTTGAGCCAGCAAGGACACCTGCCACCAAGGAGTATTGAAAGCCCCATCCCGACAGAAAGTCTGTGATTACACTGAAGATCAGGGTTGAAACCATAATAAAATCTTGCCCAATCATGCTAAATACTCCAGTGTTTGTCTAGACATAAAAAATAGCTGAAATCTCTAATAAATGTCTGCAGATCTCCTTTAGCTTGCAGCCAGCATGGGCACTATCATACACCTGGAGTCAGGCACTTGTTGCAAACATCCCCACAAATGTGACCAGAATATCTTGTGATCAGTCCCTGTGCATTCAGAGGGTGGGGGAATGGATGAAGTTTTAAAAAGCAGTTGGCAACGTCTCATCATTGGAGGTTCACCTTTGGCTTCTTTGAGAACAGGAGATATTAGTGCCATAAATATTCTAAATAAGCTATTAATAATGAACACGTGGCCAGATCCTTCCCTCGTGTTTATCTTCAGCTGGTAGTGTACTGAAGGCAAAATCAAGTGCCACATGTTTTAATCATCTGGCAACAGCTCCATAATGTGTCTGCATGAGGAAATAAACGAAGATGCTGCAGAGCTGGGGAACCAGGACCCTGCTCCCCAGCTTCACACTCTGCTCGAGATCCCTGCCTCTCAGCTGGTGACAAAGCCCTCCCTAACCCTCCATTTACTGATTGCTCTTCCCTTACTGCTTGAAGTGTACTTCTTCCTTGACAGGATTGATGAATATTAATTAATTTTAACTAGACCTGTTCAGACTGCAAAATCTTTTCAAGGCATTTCTGATATCCTGACATTTCTTTGAGATGCAAGAGAAAGAAAAGAGAAATCCATATTTTAAAGTTTTCCTTGCAACAGCCTGTCAAACAGATCTAAATATAGGACACCCAAATCTTTTTTTTTAGCAACACTGAAATTTTACATTGTGAAAATGTTTATGCACTGTACACTAAATATAACATTTTAATAGTGTTCTAAATACAAAGCTGTTAGTACAATGCAGGGCCAAAATAAAAAGCCACAATTAAACATTTTAGCTACAGAGATAAATATATTTTGACAGTATGAAAACAGTTTCTTTCAACATATCTCAATTAAGTATTTTTTTTGCAAATGTTGGCAACTTTCAATTTAACTGAACTGCATTTATCTGATATCAGTTTCTTCTGTCAAAAAATGATCAGTTTTATTTCCAGTGTAGAACACCAGTAACTCGAGCACTCATGGGAGTCTTCATGTTTCTTTGCCAGACCCTTTCTTAGAAATTAGAAATGACAGATGGGATTTGTGAGAGAAAAGGATACTTTCTGTACATCCAGCCCAAGGGCAAGAGAAAAAGTCAACATCCTCCACATAGACTTTTATTAGCTATTGTCATTGTTTTCTCTGTAGCCTCTCTCATGTTATTAAGCCCAAATCCTCTTCAATTTCTCCCCTTGTGTACATGAGTGTCCTTGATAAAACCTTGGGGAAGCCCAGGGCGTACATGTTTCAAAAGGAAAGACTGTCCTTGATAAAACCTTGGGGAAGCCCAGGGATGTAATGAAAATGGTCTTTCACATTAATCAAGCAGTAACAAAGTCAATCCATCCAGCATTCAGGGACTCAGGTCTCCAAAGCAGCAGAAAGTCTGTAAAACACCAGTAAAAATAATTTGTTTCAGTATATGAATCCAATGAAAAATAGAATTAGGACCTTGTAAAAAAATCTTTCCCTGGTCCAACCACAACTAATTTCCACACATGTCTCATCTGTCTTCCCATGCATGGGAAGCATGAGGGGAAGGATTTGTCTTTTGTCACATTTCGAAAGGGGTTTGTTTTTTGGAAGTGTGAGGCTTGATATTTATAGTCAGCTGGGGGATGTCTCAGTTGAACAAAGTAATTTCTTTGTTGGGAGTCTATAAATGACCTTATTGATTTAGTGAAAAACATGAAGTATCTGTTTTATCCTCCTCAAAATACCACTGCCATTTACCATTAGGTGAACAACTCCATCCTATCTGGAATTAACAGTGCATTTCCTGTTGTGTGTGTGGTCTCTGAGGTAGAAAAACAGAAAGTAAAAGTTTGTTAGAACAGAAGAGATTTATTTTTCCAGATTAACCTTGAAAAGTTTTTCTCCCCTAAGAACATAAACCCATCTATTCAGTAATTGCTTTATTTATTTTTCTCAGGTTATATGTTCTAATCTTAGTGGTGTTTTGGAAGGAAATCTGGTGGTGTGCAGACATTAGCATAATAATACAGCTTTACTTCCTAAATCCCCTCTGAAAATGCAGGTGTTCTAGTCTCAGAATTTTGACAGCACCATCAATCCCCCAAGCACACCAGAGGGTTTCACCCACCAGCTCCTTGCTGGGGAAAGGACACAGTGCTCAGTGCTGAGGGCCACCAGAGAGGTGAGGCACTGAACTCTACAGCTCTTTTGAAAAACAAAACAAAACAAAACAAATAATTAATCTCTGCTGAAGAAAACTTGCTGCTGTGGCCAGTGCCTCTCCATTCATTTAACTGCCTGATCAGATCACAGAATATCGTATTTCTATTCCTTTGCCTCTCCCTGTGGCTCACATCTTTGGCTGCCCTTTGCTGGCAGCACATCCCTGAGCAAAGCCCCCTGGTTCAGCTTGCAGAGGACACCAGGCTGGTGGCAGTGTGCCACTGGCCTCAGGACCCAGCCCTGCAAGTGACAGCAAACTCTCCAAGGACACTTGTTCAAGCTCATCACGAGGAAAAAGGACGGAAGGAACAAGAAGAGTGAGGAGCTGTCTGGAGCCTCAACCTGCATAAACAAAACCCACCCATTCATTTTGTCTTATCTGCCAGCCCCAGCTTTACAGACTCTGGAAGCCTGAGGAACGGATCAATAAATATTTGCTGACAGCTGAGATTGTGTTTTAATCCCCCAATAAACATCTGTGCTTTAGCAATATAAGGTCTTTATACTGGTCTGTAATCACAGAGTAAGGGAAGACCAGCTGCCCTGCACAGGGCCCAGAGATGCTGCTTGCTGCCTGGCAGGCTTCCAGCTCCCACTGGCAAAGTCCACCCTGGTGGCCTAGACACAACTGTCATGTTGAGACTACAAGAAATTCATTCTGCAGGTAGGCTTGTAAAGAGAGGTCGTATGACTTATTAGTGCAAATAACATGCTTGAAGAAAACAAAGCAGCTTTCAAGGACACAAACTGCCTTCCAAGCCTCGTAGCCAATGCCTTATGAATTGTGTGTTTGTAAATCACACTTGGAGCCTGGGTGTTGAAATTACTGTATGGAAATACCAGCTAGTTTTAATCAGTTTATGGTTAAGCAGTATCCAAAAGCCAATGGCTTAACATGATTTCATGTCTGTGCTGTGTCCATCTGGTTCTCTTTTGGGGCAGGTACATAGCAAAGTTTCATCAATCCTACATCAGAATGAAACTGTTAATAATAATGCATTAAGAAAAGTGTGTCCAGCAGGTCTAGGGAGGTTTTCCTTCCCCTCTTCTCTGCCCTGGTGAGACCACACCTGGAGTACTGTATCCAGTTTTGGGCTCCCCAATTCAAGAGAGACAGGGAGAGAGTCCAATGGAAGCTACGAGGATGATGAAGGAATTTGAACATCTCTCCCATGAAGAAGGACTGAGCAACCTGGGGCTGTTATGTCTGGAGAAGAGAAGGCTGAGGGGAGATCTTATTAATGTCTAGAAATATCTGAGGGGTGGGTGTCAAGAGGAAGGAGCCAGTCTCTTCTCAGTGGTGCCCTGTGATAGGATGAGGGGCAATGGATGCAAATTGGAGCCCAGGAAGTTCCACCTCAACATGAGGATAAACTTATTCACTGTGAGGGTGACAGAGCCCTGGGACAGGCTGCCCAGAGAGGCTGTGGAAGCTCCTTCTCTGGACACTTTCAAAACCCACCTGGATACCTTTCTGAGTGACCTGCCCTACATTCTACGATGGTCCTGCTCTGGCAGGGGTTTGGACTTCATGATCTCTAGAGGTCCCTTCCAAGCCCTGACATTCTATGATTCTGTGAAAACCTTAGCCCAAGAGAACTGCTGTTTATGTGTGTCCAAAGCATCTGGCTATGTCTGTGCTAAAGAGATGAGGCTCCAAGTGAGAATGAGGGGAAAAAATAAAAACTATCTCAAGTCTTTAAACCTGTCCCTTAATGAATGTATCTTGCCTCTTCTGGAGTCTTAGGAACAGTCAAGTCAGATTCCCAGCCATGCTGTGGCAACAAATTTTGATGAAATCTTCGAGATGCTCACCCAAACTTGCCCCATTTCATTCAGGCATCTCTTACAGCTGTTTTTGTGCCTCTGTGTTTGAAGGCATCAGTCCCTGGGATACCGTGGGCTGGCAGAAAACCAAAGTCAAGGAGTCTTGGAAATAGGCATTCCCATTAAAATGGAAAGTTGTTTTCATTGTCCTCCCAGCTGGCTCTGAGAATCTTGGCAGACTGCCTCAGCTGTGACACCTGTGCTCTACCCCCTGGGACTCACTTATGTTACAGATACTTCCCCCCCCAGATTTTCAGGTTCCCAGGCATGTTGCCATTTTCTGTTACTTACACACAAAAGCCTCCGGAAAAACCTCACTCTCCAATCTCAACACTCCTTTAGGCTGTATGAGAACTTTATTTTCTGAGTTCAATAAAGGTACTACACAAAAGCTGTTGAATTATTCAGAATTATATGTAACATATAAATTCTCCAGGCTCTGTCTAGTTTAATTAAAGATAAATCCCAGCAGACATCATCATTACAATAAAGAAGCAAATGGGAAGAGTTAAATAACCTGTAAATTGAAGATAATTTTTTTAAACCCCTCCTGTAGATAACTGTTCCCCTGTATTTCCTTCAAAGCATTTACTGTTGGGGCACCTTGTACTAAGAGGTACAAGGAAAATAAAGGTGCCATGGTCATGTTTAAAGAGCTAGATGACTATCATAGCATCCTCATAGCTTTTTTAAATCATATATAAACCATTCCCCATCCAACCTTCCTATCTGCATTAGTATATTTATGTCTAAACCCAAGCACCTGCATTTGTAAATACACATGTTCTCTCATGCTGTACAAGTGCTGGAAATGCTCCCATGCAAAGGAACACTGGATGTGGGTGGCAATTTTCTCCAAACATTTTATCAGGCAATTCTGAGACAGCCTGAACTATGGATTTTCTTACCTTGCTAAAGAACAACAATCATGTTATTTAAACTATTAAAAGATAATAGTTGATACCCACAGAGCCAGAGAGGGCTGGGAAGGTAGAAGAAAAATCCTTCTGGCTTAGGCAACTGAGTCTAATCCTGCAAGGCACTGAGCTACCTCAGCTCTTCTATCACTGTGGGAAGAGCTCAGTGCTTGCAGCCCAGCCTGGCTGCTGGGAAAAGAACAGAATTTTTGCTGGTACCTGAGCTCTGAGACATGGCTGGAAGCACCAAGCCTGGGGAATGGCCTGGGCTAGCAGCCCCAGAAACCCAGGCTGCATCTGCAGAGGGAAGAGAAGGGAGACCTGTTGGGTGCAAACAGGTTGGAGATGGATCTCCTCATGGACCCTCAGCCCTGCAGGCTGGGTGTGGAGCAGCTGGGCTGGTGAATGGGCTGAGGCTGCTTCCCTGAGCACTGAGCAGCTGCTGCAGGAGCTGGTGCCTCTGCACCACACAGCACAGCTTGGACTTACCCTGTCAGCTGGGGGCTCTCCATGCCATTCTCCTCGTACATTTATCTACTTCCAGCAACTGAAATACAGATAAAGATGATCGTAAAGGAGTCATGATCATACAAGAAAGTAACGAGAAGAACTAGATCCTGATCACCCAGGCCTCTGGCTTAACCAAGGGGTGCTCCTATTTTAAACATACTCTGCTTACTATTCATTAAGTTAGAGACAGAAGGTACCTGATTATGATGTACTAGTGAAGAGTGAAGAAAGCTGAAGAAGGGGAAGAAAATTCACCAGTAAGTCTGGTATGAAAGAAACTGCCTTTGTTGGGGTTTTATAAGAAATGAATTATTGAACAGGCAAAAATATTTTCCTATATTTGGTTATTAAAATCATTAACACCACAGGTTTGAGGAAGTGGGGGTGTGAAAATATTGATTATAAATATAACTTGGTCAAGAGGGAAAGGCAAAAGCTCTGCTCTATTGTTTAGCTAATAAAGCTGTCATGCACTTCAGCCTAGCAATAGCTTGTCTGTGGCTTCTCAAATCCTGCAGTTGAAACTTAGAGCTTAGTGCAGTTTCCTGCATCAGGGCATCTAATGTTCTGGGAGATGACCAGTGGTACTCCTCCTGGTTCAGTCTAGAAAGACCAAGGTCTTGGGTGTGTGTCACTCCTACCAGCCCATCCTCAGGTGTCTCCACGGGCACTAGATACCAATGTCTGGCAGCTGAGGGTAGCCCTGAGAAGCAGCCTGATGGATCCTTTCCAGCTCCACCACAGTTTCCACTGGGACTTGGGTTGAACTCTCAAGCTAATTCCTACAAAGACACCCAGTCTCCCATTAACTTCCATGGGAACTGCTTCCTAAAGAGGTGCCTGCAGTGGGATTCACCAGCCTCCTTGAGACACCTTGTCTGCGCCTGCACTTCAGATGCTCAGTGAATCAGGCCTCCAGAAATCCAGGCAGGCAGGATCTTCCTTTGAACACATCTCACCACTGACTGTATAGGAAATATCAGATCTTTTTTGGGATGACTGGTGTGCTTTGGTATTTAAAATGTAGCACATTTGATGTCTGCAGTTAGATAGGCTGGATTTCATTGCTTAGGTATGTGGATGTGAACTGTATAATTTAAGTTCTAAAAAATAAGAGGCACAGTCTTTGTGGCTGCCTTGTTCATGCATTTCTAAACAGGCTGCACATGACTGTGTCCAAAAGTCCATGTGGGCAAACAGCCTTTTGGCTGTGCAGACACCCTGACAACAGGAAAAAGGGCAGTGGGTGGAATTTATGGCAGGACACTGAAGCTGTTGGCATTAAGTGGCACAATCTGCTTAACTGATAGGATAATATTCACATGATCTAACTGCAAGACAAAGCAATGTTTAGGAAATACACACATCTTAAGATGGAGAGTGAGCTATTAACTGTGAATTATTATTGCAATTTAAAAGCACCATCTGTGCTCATCACAATAAGCATGTTTTTTCTTCTGTCACCCTAATTCAGAAAAACTAGGCATGCTTTTGTGTCTGCTGGAAACAACATGAAATTTTCAGTGTGCAAAATGACTTCATGAGCAAACAGTAGACTAAGAAAGAGCAGCAGAAATTATTCAGTGAGTTAGACTGAAAAACCAAACACATGAGAGAGAACCATGATCTTCCTGGAACATACAGATGGAATTCAACAAATATATTTCCCACTGTGAACTGGTCTGAGAGCTGTACTTGGAAGTTCAAAAAGAACAAAGTCTAAGCAATACTGCCTCACCAAAACATCCTCTAACACTGCAGCAAACACAAATGAAAGATCTGGATACTTTATTCTCCATTCTGCTATTAAAAATGGTTGTTCAGCCAATGCAAATACACTACTTGCCAAAATTTGTGAGTGGGATTCATCTCACCCAGCCTTAGACATTCACAATCTCAACAACTACATCCGAGCCCATCATCTTTGGCTCACTTTGCACTTGAAGCAGATCAACAGGTAATCTAGGTTGCAGTTCAGCTGTCCTATTTAGGATCTCTAATTTTAGGTTAAGATGAATCACATTCCAGAAGCGTCTGCGTCTCTCAGTCACTAGAAAGGGAGCTCAGATGCAACAATCCAGCATCTTATTTTTTCTCAGTGAACAGCACTTCAGAAACTCTGAATCGTAGTGCTCACACATTCATTTTATGCTGTGTAAAAAGGGAGAAAAATAAGTTTTAAAAAACCCACAACCTTTTCAGGAGACTGGAACAACTTCAGAAGACTGAAGGCAACTTTGAACCTGCCTGGATCAAAAGGTAAGTGGGCCTTTAGTCACAGTGACAGAAAAGGGGATTCCACTGGAAGAGCCCTGAGGGGATTAGTTGATACAAAGGCTTCCCAGTCATCACCAAAGCTCTCCCCTTCCCCACCCCAAACTCTCCCCTTCCCCACCCCAAACTCTCCCTTTCCCCACACCAAGCTCTCCCCTTCCCCACCCCAAGCTCTCCCCTTCCCCACACCACTGCACTCTGAGGACTGCCTGGAGAAATTTCAGCTTCTTCCTGCATCAGCGTCACAGCGGGTTTGGGATGAGACATCAGCTGAGCAACAGAACAAAGGGCATAAAGAATCAAAGCCCTCAGGAGCTTGCTTTAGAAGTTTCCCATAAACCTTTTTAAGTTCTTCAGCCTAATTGCATTGGGCCAGGTTTTGCCCCTGAGTTACTCCTGCCTTAAACAGATGTAAACACGCGGAGCACCGAGCCTGTTCTGCTGAAGTTTCTCCATGGATTGTCTTTGCCTTGCACGAAGATGGTGCGAAGGGCTGGCCGTGCTGGTGCAGCCGAGCTCGCTGTGCCCAGCTCCGGGCACGGCAGGGCAGGCAGGCAGTGCTGCACAGCTGGGGGAGAAACAAGCAGGGCAGAAGTACTGAGCAGAGCTCTCCTGTGGCCAGGAACTGTTGAAATGCCACATCTGGAGTATTGTGTCCAGTTCTGGGCCCCTCCGTTCAAGAAGGACAGGGAACTGCTCGAAAGAGTCCAGCGCAGAGCTACGAAGATGCTGAAGGGAGTGGAACATCTCCCTTATGAGGAAAGGCTGAGGGAGCTGGGTCTCTTTAGCTTGGAGAAAAGGAGACTGAGGGGTGACCTCAGCAATGTTTACAAATATGTAAGGGGTGAGTGTCAGGGGGACGGAGTTAGGCTTTTCTCAGTGATGACCAGTGATAGGACAAGGGGTAATGGGTGTAAATTGGAGCATAGGAGGTTCAAGGTGAATATCCGAAAAAATTTTTTTACTGTGAGAGTGACAGAGCACTGGAACAGACTGCCCAGGGAGGTTGTGGAGTCTCCCTCACTGGAGACATTCAAAACCCACCTGGATGTGTTCCTGTGTGATGTACTCTAGGTGACCTGCTCTGGCAGGGGGGTTGGACTAGATGATCTCTCGAGGTCCCTTCCAGCCCCTAAGATTCTATGATTCTATGATTCTATCAAATGGCAGCAGAACCTCATGGTGTCCTTTTCTGGATGGGAATGAGGATAAAGAATGGGTTACTGTCCATGAGAAAAAAGCTGAGACCCCAGAAATTGCATGAGGAGTATTCTCGGTCTGCCAGTGAGCAGCAGCAGTGCCCTGCTGCTGAGGGACTTGCTTCTAAAGGGCAGCTCTGCTCCCGTCTTCCTTTCTCATGAGAAACGGGCAGGTATGACGGAGGGGTCACCCCAAGGTGTGTGTGCTTGGCTGTCAGGGCTGCAGTTCCCTTCCCCACCCGCGGCTGCTGACGGGAAGGGGAACTGAGGCCAGCGGGCAGCCCGGCCCGGCGGCAAGGGAACGCTGACCAACTCCAGGAGGAAAAAGTGGTCCTTGTGCTTGTTATTCCTCTTCAGCCAAAACATAAAAGACTTAGCTGTTCTGCTACGTGAAGCACAAGTGACAAATGGCATTTCACCCGCCTGGTTTCCATCTTGTCTCCTAAATGGCCTGGTCCATTTTGTAACCCTCCCCGCCAGCTGCCGTCCCCCTGTGGGTGGCTGCAGGGCAGAGCAGAGCAGCTCGCAGCCCTGCCCTCACACACACGGACACACGAGAGCCTGGCAGCCGGGATCCTGCACAGATCCCCCCACACGGATGCTGGGGTCACACGGAGGCTCCCGGCTCGCCCCGAAACGAGCTGCTCTGTCTCACCGCTCAGCTACAGGGCTTCAGAGAATGTCCACGCTTTCAAGGAAAACAGGGAATTGCCTCCCACTTACTGTGCGTGCTGTTTCCCTGGGAAAAAGATGAAGGGGAACCAAAGCAAGTTCCTTGAAGCAGCTCCCCGACCCCCAGCCCAGGCTGTGTCCGGCACAGGGTGGGAAGAGCCACCTTCTGGGCTCCTCTGAAGGCTCTTGAGTAGATCCCCACTGCTGAGTGGCATCCAAACACCCCGCACACAGGGGGACAGGTACACTGAAGATGCACACATGCATCTGAAGGCAGTTAAGCTAGTCCAGAGATAGGTATTTTTCCCTCTGAACTCTGAGGAAGCTTACCTCATTAGCTTAAACACGTCATGCAGAAATGAGAAATAACATTATTATGCTATTATCTAGTAAAAATATAATGGAAATATTGTCTCTACCAGGTGCCAGAGTGATCTTGGTTCCAAAATCCAGAAGCTGATTCAGCTCTTGTGTCTGTGCTGGTACCAGGAGTCTCCATTTTTGTTTTAGAGATAAAACTGGGAAAACGTGTCCAAATGTCATAGATATAGCTGGTATTAGTAAACTGATTTTTCTAGACATTATTCTATACTAGTAACAGTTTCATTGCACTAGACACAACACAGAAGTGCAATGAAACTTTCCCTTGATCATCATACAGCTATTACCAGAGTGCCTGTTATTATGAAACACCTCCAGCAGACCAGTCTGCCTCAGTGGTTTTTGCCACTAAAGATGATCAGAAAAACCTGGAAGATCTATTATCTGACATCTTGATTTTAATTACTCCCCATGTACTGCATTTGCACTCTCCTAGACCTGGCAGACTAGGACTGTGTTTATCTGGATGTTAAAAACCTGATAGTGCCAGACAGGTCTGTTTTCTCAGAGGGTTTGGCAGCTGCAATCAGCTGGACCTCAGTGACTCTGCAATCTGCTGTTTGACAAGGAGCAGCTGAGAGCATGAGCCCCCGTGTGCCCAGTGGCCACCAGCATCCTGGCCTGCATCAGGAACAGTGTGGTCAGCAGGAGCAGGGGAGGGGTGCTGCCCCCGCGGGGGTCACGAGAGGCTGCACCTCAGGGCAGGCTCCAGTTGACATGGTGCTTTTTTCCCTGGGTTGACAGCTGGCCACCATGTTCCCCTATGGGGTTGTTGGTTCTTCTGGACAGTGACAATGTCTTGTGAAAATTAAAAAAAAAAACACTTTATTTTTTGACTTCTGCTGAAAACATAACAGAATGCTAGATTTTGTGCCAGACCCCTATGCTTTAGAAACTCTGGAAGAAACCCACCTCCAATTTTACTAGAAAATACCAAAAATTCTCAGAGTTTACACAACTGGTGAGAGCAGGCAAATGCTACACACCTTTGTGCAGAAGCAACGTGATTTTTTTTTTTTATTATTTTTTTTTTCACTTGTGCTTAAAACCCAGCAAATATTGCTTAAATCCTTCCACCTGCCCAGCTGAGGCACAGAACGGGCAGGTCTCCAGGGAGCTGCTCCCACCTCTGCTCTTTCCAAGGGGAGCGTGTGCCAGGTGGGAGGAGCAGAGCACACCCTGCTTGTCCAGCTTCCTCCTGTGACAAACATGTGAGAAAAAAAGCCATTCCCTCCACCAGCCCCTGCTGTGCCCTCCTAAGCACCGTGAGCTTTGAAATGTTGGCACTTGGGCGTGCGAAGGGTGGTTGGAGGAGACGTGTGGGGCTTGATTATAGTGTTTTATCACTCAGCTGAACATCTAATGATTAGCACAGTAGTTGCAGTGCTTCTTTTCATGTCGTAACACAGGTTGCCCCCAGTAATTACAGCCTTTCTAGTAAAAGGAAAGGCGGTTTGGAGCTGCCTGGAAAGTTCAGAAGCCAGAGATGAAGTTTTGAGCAAGAGTTTGGCACCACTTTGCATGGGCGGGTGGTTCACTCCTGAGCAAAGTGGCAGACTTGCCTTGAAAACATTTCCTCAAAGCTGGAGAGATTAAAAAACAAACGAACAGCAAAACACCAAGCAAAAGACAATGAACAAACCAAAAACCTAGCTGGGGCAAAAGAAGGTCTCCAGGATTGTAAAAATCACAGCAAAGTTACATCTGCTTGTAATGTTTCTGACTGCATTTCATCAGGGCTCTCGTGGCTCTGCTTGTGTCCTTGCAGCACAGCAGGCAGGGTGATGAAAACCACTTGGGTTTTTTAATGCAGTTAAGGGCACTGAATCACAGGTCTGTGTCTCTCTCTTCTGTCTTAGAAAATTCCAGGTGATGTTTATGTCTGATCTTTTGGATTTCCCTTTTTCTGTTCTAACAGACAAAGCTGTGTTACCAGTGGACAGCAACCTCATTAGCAAATGTCTGACACATTGCAACATTTGCATCTGCTGTTTTTACCTTTGTAGCTTCCCAGGGCTTCTCTCAGTTTTAAATGAACAGTGGAATTAACAGTTCTAAGGACCCAAATTTTATTGTCTGCTTCACATTTGGGGAGGACTGTCCATGTATATTTTTCATTTTCAGTACATTGGTAAGTACAATTTTTCCTGTTTCCCTTGGCTGGGTAATAACTTGGGGTTTTTTTTCCTGCCTGTCTCCTTTCTTACTAGAGATTCAGTGATTAAATATGCTTTTCCAGCCACTGTGTAGGGTGCTCTCTATTTTTCATGTTCTTGAATCCATCTGGGTTTTTTTCTGGATTTCAGCTGTGTCTTCAAATTTGATGTATTTCTCTACAAATACACAGGGCTTTCATTTTCCAAGGTGCTTGGGCAGTGGCATTGCCATGGCAGGTACCACTTGATTTAAAAAAGGGATCTCCCTTCCCTTTTCAGCAGCCTTCCCTGATGCACAACCCCCCCAGGTCTTGCTAAGTACAGCTGCACTGAACTGCTTGCCCCTTACAACTCGATGCTGTATTTCCATTACTTTACTGGTCTGTGTAGTCACCGAGGTATTAGGAAATCTGGTGGCTGTTTGCTCTTTGCTGTGGAAGCTGAAATACCCACCCTTCTGTGGTTAGGTAGCAGATGAAAGGTACTTCCAGTTGAGAATGTGCCATAGGAAATATCCCTAGGGGAGAGAAGAAGGGAGGAATACAGGCTGCCCTCTCAGGGACAGCATCAGATGAAGCTGCTGGTGAGGAATACACAACATTTTCCTTGTACATCCTTGAGCCACCAACAGCCTGTGTGTGTCTCCTCATCCACACAGATGGCACGTGTTCCCAGCTGCCAGGCTGGCAGGGAGGGAGAGAAGAACAGCCTACATATGGAATTTGTGCCACCTGAGAGAATCAGGACAGCAGGAAAGGCAGAGCCTTCCTCCCAGTGTCACAGCTCCCACACTTGTCCATTTGTGTGTACCAGGCCTTGCTGTGCTGCTGGGGAGTCTCTTCTCCATCTCTGCAGATCCTCTGCCCCCCAGCTGTGGGTCCTGGTGAAGGCACATGGCAGTGTGGCAGGACTGCTTGCACTCCTGCTGCTGGGAGGGGTTGTTCTGGCCTTGGAATCGGTCCCCAAGGGGCCCCAGGCCCTCAGGGAGGGCAGTGTTGCTCAGGCTGGAGCACCCAGCAGCATCAGGCACATCTGGAGTGACTCTGCCTCACATCAAGGTGGAGTGTGGTCATCCCATTTGGAGATGGGCTGACATGCTGTGGCCTCTGCAGTAGTTGGTGAAGGGATTTGGTGGCTTGAGGAAATCCCTCCACTTGTGTATTCTTATGTTAATGTAGAATCTGACTAACCCATAATTATTTACTAGCTTAGGAAGTCCTCTGCCCAGCCCTCATAAGGACATCAGAAACCTTACTGATTAAGGGCATCTTCATAGCAATTAAATCAAGCACCTCCAACACCATTTCTGAGCAATACACTGGTTTTTTTGGACAGACTCAACAGATCTGAGAAGACAGAAGACCATTTTACTGCTGTCCCTGTGCCTGCTGAAATACCTCATGTGCAAGAGGTTATTCCCCAGCACCGCATCTTTAGTCCTTCCTGGAATGACCCTCATGCAAACAGGATGTAAATAAGCCCTCTGTTTTTGTAGCAAGGTCACATTGGTTGGGCTTTGCCATCTCTGACAAGTTCAGCAGCTGCTGGAAGAGCCCTGTTGGGAAGCCCTGCAGACCTCGGGCAGCAGGACAACCTCTGCTCTGCAGAAGAGAGGGGCACAAGAGAGTCAGCACGTGCTGCAGTTTTGTCCCACAGGTTTCACTCAGTCTCATGGAGACTCAGATGTTCAGGCTCAGATTCATCCCCCCCGGCTGCAGATGCTAAGCCCGGGTACCTCAGAGAGGAGCAGACACCTCTGGTGCCCTCGTGGTCAGTGGGAGGAGGTGGGTGCCTGGGGACAGCACAGGTCTCAGTGACTTGGGTCAGCTGGTGCTGCTGGCCCCTCTGCCCTGGTGAGGAAGCCCCTGCAGGGACAGCGAGCCCAGCAAGGGGACAGGAGCACTGAGTGCTGATAACCCTGCTTGTCTGTTCCTGCCAGAGGTCATGTCAACCGTCCCCCTGGTGCAGCTTGAGGAGTAACCCTGAGATCCTCGAGGAGAAGGGTATTATGCTAAGGAGCATTACAGAGCTGGGTGTGTGTGGAGAGGCAAGGTGAGTCAGGCTGGGTTTGCAGACCATGAAAGGGGGGCTGAACTCCTGCTGTGCCGTCAGTCCTGTTGATTGCCTGTTGCCAAGTCCCTCCTGGAGGCCATGCATCCCCAGCAGAAGCTCTCAGGGAGGACAGGAAATCGGCAAGTGCCAGACAATAAATATTTTAAGCTCCTGTTTCTGACCCAGTGCCAGGACAACATCCCCATGTGAACGTGGCCACCACTGGAGCCGGGGCTGGGGATCAGTGCAGCTGCCACAGTCCATCCCAGTGGAGAGCCACAAAGTGGAAACATGGAAAGTGTTAAAAGCCACAAATCAGGCTGTTGTTGCCATGATGATTCAAAAGCATCACAGTAAAAATCAGGACCTTTCCCATCTGGGAAGAGGATCTTTATTTTTGTGAATATATTGAGTTCTGGGTACTGGTTATTGGATGTGGAAGGGAAAAATCTCCAAGGAATAACCATGGGGAGCAGTTCTTCAGGAGGAGAGTGGCTGACAACCCCCACCAAAATTATTTTCTCCCTTTTAAGACAAGCAGTTGGTCAAAAAATGATGGCCATTAGGAGGAGAAACAGCTGATGGAGTCTAGTGCTCCTTTGCATTTCAGGAGCTCACATGTGATCTCGTGGCCACTGCCCGCTGCTCCCAATGGCCCTTCAGGCCTGGCTCTGAAAAGCACACCAGCATTTTTCTCAGCAGCTTTCTCCCCAGCAGCCCCTGTTTAGGCCTGGAGCAGCTTTGCTGTCTCCTCTGGTCTGTCCTGCCTGTCCCACCCAGCATGTGTCCATCCCAACCCCAGCCCCGTGCCTGCCAGCCGGAGCTGCTGGAGCTCAACTGCTCCTGCAGGCTCTGGGAGAGAGGAGCGTGGGCACAGCACTTGCAGTCATCTAGAAGCAGCACACAGCACGTCAGCAGAGGGCCAGGAGGAGCTGTGCACAGCAAATGAACTGCAAAGCTTGGGTAAGGGGAAGGAGATCCCTCCCAGACCCCATTCACTTCTCTCTCCTCCAGGCTGGGCACACGAACAGTTGCTGCCACTGACCCTGGGGCTCAGGACCCAGAGGTGTCCCAGCAGCAGGGGACTTCACTGCTACAAGAGCAGGGTCAGACTCACTATGCGGGTCCCTTAGGAACAGGAAAGGGGTTATATAAACCTTGGTTTGCTCTAGCAATGAATCCTGTGTTTCTACCATAGTCTAAATGTTTCTCTTACTCCTGTGGAATTGGTGTTGACAAGCACAGAAGCCAGAATGTCACCCTGTGCTTCCCACCTCTCACACAGCTGTCTTAGATAGCTAAGGCAGTGATCTCAGGAAATCTCAGAGTTCATTGAAAAACATCGAATCTACAGACAAGTAGGGATTTTTCTCAGAGAGTAAACAAGTCTGCTGCATTTATAACTGCTTTTTTTTAGCAGGTAACTTGGAAAAATGTTTCCAGCCAGTGTGATGATCAGTCACTTTCATCAGCCTGACTTTTCTGCATGCCAGAAGGAAGGGTTAGGAGACCCACTGTTTTGGGATACCCCAAACAGCATTGGGGTGTTCCAGCTACTGCCCTGGAAGGGGGGTGCCCCAGCAGAGGGAACCTTTTCCCACAGGGCTTTGTGTCACTTCTTTGCACATCACACAGATAGAGGTGTCATTACCCATCCAGGGATGCCTGGTAAAAATAGTAAATGTGCAAGTGCACCTTTTAGAAGGTGAATTAAAGTCTCAGCATAAAGCACTTTTTAAAGTGTCATTGTTGGTTGGGTTTCTTCTAAATTCCAGCATACCTGCTGGTTTTCAAAAGCAGCTTTCCTGTGTTTATAGGTTAATAACTGTCATTCTTTATAGCTTTTATTGGACTGGCAGCATTGAGTTGAAACCCCTGCTATAAGTCACAGAACTGCTTGCCTGACTTTATCCATCAGGATGTTTGTTGACAGCATAAATCTGGGAGACAATGCTTCAAATTCTAAACATTTTCCACTCCATTTTGAGGTGATGCTATAACACCCTGGAAACATTTAACACTAATTTACTGGAACAAAAAAAGCAGCAATGGTTTGGAAAGTGTGTTTGCACTGTTTAGGGAGGTTTCCAATAAAGCCAATTTCACTGGTTGTAGCTTTTGCATAGGTTCTGTCCCCCCTTTTTGTGATTCTTGCTCCTGTCAGGAGGATCTTCCAGTATCTCCTGTAGGCCACATGCTGAGGACATGAACCCTTGGAGCATCTCAGGTAGCTGGTGCCTGCACTGGCTGCACCACCTCGGAGCCTTGCTACAAAACAGAGCTGGAAGAGCTCTTGACAGCATCACATCCACGTGACAGGAGGAAGAGCTGCCCCCAAATCCCTGCTGACAGACACTAGTCCTATGAGTTTCTTTAGCTCCAGTGAGGGGCCACCACAGTCCTCCTGGCCAAGCCCCCAGGAAGTTTTTCCTAGTGTTTAGCTTGTGTCTCCCTTTAAGAAGAATTTACAAACAAATGGAAACCATCTCATACTTTATCCTCTAGAGGAGATAACAATAAATTATTGGAAGCACGTTCAGGGTTTCCTGTTGTAGATACATGATCCCAGCCTCTGAGAGAATTAGGTTTTAAGAGGCAGTGGGACAGGGAGCCCAAAGGGCAACTAGGAGGCAGTGTGCCCCTGAGAGAATTCCTGCTGCTGTGAATTACACCCCATGTGTCCCAAGCTTTAGTAATTTCCCTTTTCACTTCCATGTATAAAGCTAAAGTAAAACCACAGCAATGGGCAGCCCTTGTTCCTGCTTTCTGGCCAGTCCTACAGAACACAGGCACCATCTCTGATCCCCGGCAGAAACCGTGGCCAAGACTGTAACCATCAGAGGTGGAAAAGTCATCATCACTTTTTGCAGTACAAGTTAAGCAGCTCTAGAAATCCTGTTCATAATTAGGGCAAGGACTAAGACTGCTGCCAAGCAGGAACAAGTCTCAGTCCCTCTGTTTAGGAGGCTTGTTTGGAGTCAGGCTGTTGTTTGCAGGCAGCCTGGCTTGGTTTCCTCACTTGCATCACTCAGGTGCTGAGTATTTTCTCCAAGGTTTAGGACACCTTAAAGTTGACAAGGGGGATGAGGTCTCAGGACAAACGAGGCCTCTTCAGAATTGCACTGAGCCTGACGTGCAGGTCATGGCATTTCTAGCAGACCAACATCAGCCCAGCACAACTATTCAACATCTGTCTGTCCTCATCACGGGGCAACAGTGCTCCATCAGTCCAGAACTCAGACATCCAGTAAGTCCAAACCACCAGGAAGAAGAAATGAGTTTGGCTGTTGTTTATGATGTAGCAAAAGCTCCTCAAACTGTCTCATCTGCCTGTCCAGATTGTAAAAAATTGCATTAATTTTAGCTCTACCACTACATGGCTTTTATTGAGGATCCGAGACTTGTGGATCACTTCTTGTTCTGTTTGTTCCCATTTTCTCATTAAAAATTGAAGCCAGGCTGCACACTAGAATTAACTATGCTGCTCTGGAAGGCCGAAACCTTCTCTCTTCTCTGGCAGTGACAAAATTCCCATCAGTTTTACTGGCAGAGTACTGAGCCCTAAAGCTAAAAGTAGCTCCATGAGTGACAGAACCATTGCATTCAAAATGAAATGCTCCTCCTGATGCAGAGCTGGGTTTCTTTCTTCGCTGTGATTTGTGAAAAATACTGATGATGTCTGCAGATGCCATCCCTGCAGGTCTGTGCTTTTCCCTCAAACCCTTCTGCCATTTGCCTTGCTTGGCCACCACTGCAGAAGTGCTGAGAAGGTGCCAGAGGCAGAGTCAAGCCACGGGCAGTCGCAGTTACGTGGGGAAGGAGCTGGGCACAAGGTCAGGGCTAAGTCTGGGGGTGCAGGGAGAAGACAGAAGAGACTCCTCTCACGAGCATTCCTAGGATATGTAGGATCCTTATTTCAAACTGCAAGACAAGAAGATTTACAGTGCATTGTCTGGTTATTTCATGCTATTTTTCTTATAAAATCAGCTTCACCTTCCTAGCTAAATCTTGAGGAAAGAAACATGCTGTTTTCCTTTCAGATTAACTGTTTGATCTGTTTGGGAAGAGTAAGTAAGTAAGTAAGTAATCTCTCCATGACGACTCTTTTGAGTCTATGTACCTTGTGATTTAGTGTCTCTCAGAGGGACAGAGACTGCATAGCAATGTCAGCTTGCACTTTGAAAGAAAATTGTGGGGAAAAAAACCTTTTAAAATACAAACAACATTTGAGCTTAAAGGTGGAAACCTAAAAGCTAATGAAACAAATAGCAACAGACTATGTGAAAAGCATCTCATGCTTTTTAAAATAAAATGTCTTGATTTTGGAGCCGCAGCTGTGATTTTTGATGCTTGTAACTCGTGGCCATGCAAACACAACCCTCATGGCACCTCCTTGTCAGCAGCACCAGCTTGTTCACAGCTTCACGTGGTTCCCCCTGGCCAGCAGCAGCTGGGACACCCGGTGCCAACAGTGATCCAAGGGCTGGTGTCACGGGCTGCATTGAGCTGTGGCAGGACAGATGACTGGACAGAGAGTCCTGGACAACAAAGTCTGCTGCCTTTGAAGCTGACACCTGAGCACATCTATTTTCATCTCTTTCCTGCTGAGTCTTTTGGGGGCTGCAGCTCCTGGACCAGACCAGGGAGTGCAGGGTCCCCCCCTCTCCAGCACACACCGTACCGTGGTGCTCCTCCACAAAGCACAGCTATGCCTGGAGAAAACAAATCTCCAACTCTTCCCTCTCCCAGGGCATTGCCTGAGCTCCAGATTAACCTGCAGACCAAGACTAGGCAGGCAAAACCTGCCCCTAGCCTCTCCCCCCTCTTTGCAGGCGCGTTTACACCACAACTCCATGGAAAGAACTGCTTGAAACCTACTGGTAAAGTCTAGCCCCAGAGCAGGCTTTCAAATACCTATTTATCTCATTTAAACCTCCTTCTAAAATACTTCATTCCTAAATTGTAAAGCTGTTTAATAACAGCTTTCAGCTTCATTAACTGGTTTATATATCTGGAATGAAGAACAAACACTAAGCCCTTGATTACCTGCCCCACAGTGTTGTCTGACCCAGTGTGGGGATTCTGAGACACTGGATTCTTACACTGCAGTGTAGGGCTTACATGAAGTCAGTGTCCAGTTTGTGAAAATACAGAAAACAGATCCCATGTTGGGTTCCTCCTCTGGCTCATTTCTAAAGAAATGCACAGAGCAGCAATTTGGCTGAAGAGTCCAGTGATGCCTTGAGCTAAAAAAACCCACCACCTTGATAACCTGTGCAAAACCTGCAGCTTGGCAGTGTTTCACACATATCTCCCCAAGGTCAGAATTTAACCTAATAGCCTTATTTTGTTAACAAACAGCTGTTCTTCTGATGTGGGAATCATTAGATGAGTTTGCATAGTGTTTTAGAACACAGCAGCAAAAGCGATTGACACAGGGTGACTTCTGAAGCTTCTGCGTCTGCCCACAGCCTCTGTGTTTGGAGATGTGCAGAGCAATTTGGATTCCTTTTCAGGTGGTCTGGTCCATGGGCAGGAATCTCAGCTTTTCATATTGCAAAGACTCACTCCAGTCACCAGGTGTTTGGGATGCTGAGGAATGGAAAATGAGTGAATAATATGCTGCCAGTTGCCATTCACTGCTACTAACCAATCCATTTAAAAACAGGGGTGACTTTGAAGGACACCCAGCACAATATTAATGTGGAGATTTTAAGATGTTTTCTTTGACAAGAAAATGAAGATAAAAGTAGCAAGATGTCAAAATGCATGAATTGTGAATTGCTGTTTAATATTCCAGTGAGGTGACACATGAATAAAGACAAGGGCGCCTCACTGCTAAAAATAACCCCTTGTTTTTAATGTTGATCTACAGCTGTGTTAATGAGGCCTTTTTCAAGTCTTTCAATTTTGAAATCTAGCAGGTTGTGTCAGTCTGAGAGAGGGAAAACATCTCACCCTGACTTTAAGACAAAATGTATATTTTTCTACCCTCCCTGTGGTTTTGGAAGCAGAGCAGACCCCGAAGCCCAGGCGGGCAGAGGGAAACCATCACCTTGGTGTTCAGCACCCAGGGCAGCCCCTGGGGGAGAGAAGCACTGAGTGTCAGGGCCACTTCAAGCAGTGCAGGACCCTCGTCCTGCTGTGCTGTACAGCTGGGCTCACGTGGAAAGCAGCCACCATCAATGAATATCCCTAAGCTTACCTCTGATCCTTTCCCCTTTGCTCAGTGAGGGACTAACTGCCCTGAAGCCAAAGGAGTGACAGGGCTGAGCCCAGAATCAGGCTCCCTGGCTGCTTTGGCTGCATTTTAGCTTTTGGAGGGTGTTTGAGCCTGCCCTGCCGAAGCTCCCCCTTCTTCCACAGAAGCCCCTGACAACATTCCAAGGGGACTTAAAGTGAATTTGCCAAAGGGAAAATGTGCATGGGCTCTGCAGGAGAAAGGGCCTGGTCACTCAGCAGCAAATAATATAGTGAAAGTCACCTTTCTAACAGGACATGGCTGTTCCCTGAGTTTCTGGCACAAGTTGGAATAGTGTCCACATGCCTTGTCACTGATAAGCAGCCTGTTTCAGAAGAAGTTTAACAAGAAAGAAAGGTGCTAGGCAATGAAAAGAAAGAGGAATACAACTCTGAATGAAGGAAAAGTAAAAAGAAGGGACCTGTAAGACCTTCTTTGAATGACAAGTAAACTTTCTGTGTCTTCACTGCAAGAGAATAAAAGGGGTTTATGACTAAGGCATTTTAAAGGACCTGTCACAGCACAAAATCCTGGCAGAGACAAGGCACAGGTCTCTGGTACCACTAGTCAAGACAAGATTTCTATCTTTATCTCAGGAGTTACAGTGAGATAAGAACCACAGGGCCTTGTTCCTGCACAGGCCACGTGTTAACACAAGTGTCTTGATGTCAAAGAAATCTCAGTTCCCATAAGAACAGATATGAGGTCAAACACTTCCAAGCATTCAAGTAGAATATCCAGCTACATTCTTTTGATGTGCTCAGGATTTACCAAGCAGGTACTTCAGGAGTTAAACTTGGCCTGCAGGGTGGGGATGAAAGGGGAGTTTTGTGGCAAGTTCATATTTGTACAGTTCTTGTCCCATCTTATCCAGCATGCAACAACTCTCTTCACTTCTATGCAAATTGCTATTATTGACAACTCCACATCTGAGTGACTTACATTTCTAGCCTTGACATGCAATAAAAAGCTACTGATGAGGGTTTTTTAAGGAAACAATCAAATTTAGCTTAGTTTTAGCTCTTTTACCTCTGCTTTTGATCAGGAGCCCTGGGGGGGGTGATGCTTCACTCCTCATCCCACCCTCAGAAATTTCACCCACTTAAACATTTCAGCAAAGTTTGGCCTCACTAATAACCTGGTGCCTTCAGTGGTTACTTCTTGCCACTGCCCAATGGTTTTAAAACCATTTTTCTGGTTTAAGTGACCTAAGGAGCTTATTTAGCCCTAATAAATTACCCACATATTTCCCCCACACATGAAAGTTAGAAGTCAGTAGTTTCAGGCCAGCTATAGAAATACAAAATCTGCATTTCTATTATTGAAATTATTTATTTTATCTGAATGTCACTTTCATGCATGTTAATTTTTATCTGGTTGGGAAAGTGAGCAGCTATTTAGGCTATTAAGCAAACATTCCCTGAATCAGAACAATAAGCTAATTACTCCCATAAGCATATTGCTTTTATTATGCATGAGTTAGTCACTAATTCACCCACCCTGCATTTTAATATTCAGCTACCAAGCTCAGATTTGTTTTACAGAAACTTTTGTGTTTTTCCAAATTGAGACCTTTGCTACTTACGATAGAGTTCTAAAAAGTTTATAAATATTTCATGAGATCTTGGAAACAGCATCCTATTTTACACTTTAAAAGAAACCTGTTTATTGAGCAGCAGAATAAAATTGGGAACTGAACCATATTCTCCTCAAACCCAGCCTGGAGCCTGGGGAAAAAAGGTGTTGCTTTAACACACAGAGTAATTTGCTGGTGTCAGAAGTTGAAGGGCTGGAAGACCCTCCAGCCACATAATCCTCATTGGAATCATGGAATGGTTTGGGTTGGAAAGATCTTAAAGATCATCCAGTCCCAACCCTGCATGGGCAGGGACACCTCCCACCAGCCCAGGCTGTTCCAAGCCCCATCCAACCTGCCCTTCAACACTGCCAGGGATGGGGCAGCCACAGCTTCCCTGGGCAACCTGGGCCAGGGTCTCACCACCCTCACAGTGAGGCATTTGTTCCTACCACCTAATCTAAATCTCCTCTCTTTCAGTCTGAAACCGCTTCCCCTCCTTGTCCTCTCCCTCCCTGCCCTTGTCCCAAGCCCCTCCCCAGCTTTCCTGGAGCCCCTTCAGGCACTGGAAGCTGCTCTCAGGTCTCCCTGGAGCCTTCTCTTCTCCAGGCTGAACACCCCAACTCTCCCAGCCTGGCTCCAGAGCAGAGCTGCTCCAGCCCTTGGATCATCTCTCTGGACTCCCTCCAACAGCTCCGTGTCCTTCCTGTGCTGGGGACCCCAGGGCTGGACCCAGCCCTGCACGGGAGTCTTATGAAGAGGGGCAGAATCACTTCCCTTGACCTGCTGGACATGCTTCTTTTGATGCAGGAGACTCCAGGACACTCTTGGTTTTCACATGGCCTGCCTGTGCTGAGCTTCTCATCAACCAACACTCCCAAGTCCTTCTCCTCAAGGCTGTTCTCCATCCATTCTCCACCCAACCTGCAATTTCCCCTTTGGAGAAGGGCATGGAACCTTGGGTGACTCGAAGGCTCATGTGAAAGAAATGAGCCATGTCTGTAACCAGGAGGAAGAGCAGGAGGAGGGGGACAGCAGGACAAGGGAAGACCTGTCTCTCCATGTCTATGGGAGGAAGCTGGAGCTGCAGGGCTGTGAAAATCCAAAGCAGCAGCTGGGTCTGGTGAAGCAGATGAGTGGATCATAGGGGTAACAATCCCTGTTTGCTGTTCTGTGAAGGTACTGTGTTTGGTGTTAGAGAGAGGCAGCCTTACATTCTCTTACCATTGTCACATCAAAGGGCAGGAGATTAACAAACCCTGACTTTTTGTAGTAAGACAAGTTCCCCAAAACCTCCTGCTGCAGCTTCTTCACTGGAGAACAGTTAATTTCACAGAGTTAATAGAACCACAGAATGTGTGGGGTCGGAAGGGACCTTCACGGGTCGTCTCCTCCAGCCCCGCAGGGCACAGGGACCTTGTCACCTAGATCAGAGCCCCATCAAGCCTGGCCTTGAGTGTACCCAGGGTTGGGGCCTCCACCACCTCTCTGAGCAACCTGTTCCAGTGCATCACCACCCTCATTGTAAAGAACTTCTTTCTAAAGTCTAATGTAAATCTCCCCTGCTCTAGTTCAAGGCCACTGCCCCTCGTACACTCGCTACGGTTCAGGAGCAATAGGACAAAATGCAGCTCATGTCTCCAGGTACCTCTGGTAACTCCCACCTAGAAAAAAAGCCAGGAGAAGACACTTCCCAGGGCCAGAGGAGGTCTGTGTGCCACAAGTGCCTCCCAGCAGAGCCGTGCAGGCAGCTCAGACCCCCCCGCCCGCAGCAGCACCGGGATGGGGCATCACATCCTCCAGCAGGGGCACGTGGGGCAGGTTCTCACCTCAGAGCAGCCCTGTGGTGGGACCTGCCCCACCTGCAAGGCTGACCACCAGCACTGGGAGCACCCCTCCCCTCCACTGGAATGGTGTTTCTCCAGAGCTGTGCTGCTGCTGCCATGGGGCACTGGGGAGCTGCCTTGGACATGGTTTGCAAGGGAAGAAGAATGGTACCTAATGGACCAAAACACAGAATTTAGCTGCAGCCAGCAAACAACCTGAGAAACCTGGCAACAATGTTTTGTCCCTGCTATGGGGCAGAGAAGATTGATTTGTTTCCTATATGTGTGCTTTGTACTACGTGTTCCTCTATCAGAGGTGATTTAAATCTCAGCAGGTGTTTCCCTCTTTTAAAGTGGCATTGAAATCTCTTCAGGCCACTTTGCAAAGTTTCTGGTTACAGATTTTTAGGGACTGTGAACATTATGTTCCTCTGTCGCCTCCTCAGAAGAGGATGTTTGATAAATCAGAGCTGCAATTTCTGTCTTTCCCTTTTTTCCTGAAGCCCAAAGGCAGGTTGCAGAAGTCCCTGAAAGGGCAGCCAGGAGAAGTGAAATGCTCCCTCAGCAGAGCAGGTGGAGGAGCCTCGAGCTCTGCCCCTGCACCTCCCATGGGTCACAACAGTCCCAGTGGCATCTCTGTGCCCAGCACCACCAGCACAGGCTGTGGTCAGTGCAGAGGACAAGTGGCAGGTGCCTGAACCATGTGCTGCAAGTTGCAGATATGCCTAAAGATGTTCTGTGTCAGGAGTTCTCTCCCTCGAGGGTACAGGGGCATCTGGAGCCCTCCAGAGAAGAGCCAGTTCAGGAAGGTCCTGTCCAGCCCCACAGCATCTGTCCCCCTGTCACAGCCTGCCCCTGGTTACACCAACCCAGTCAGATCTCAAACTAGCTTTTCAGAGGTGCGTGCTGGGGTGGTGTCACCTCACAAAAGAAAGGCACCCTGCAGTGCAGCCACCCAAAGGCCAGGGCTGTGTGAAGGCTGAAGCTGCAGCTCCTCTCTAGCTGATGGAGGGGAGCAGCCCTGCCCCACACAGCAGCAGCTCCTGAGCCTCTTGGTCTGATGCTGCTGCAACTTCTCCTTCAGGGGGGTGACCTTGGCCAGCTTTGAATGGCACAAACCTCAGCTGCAGCTCCACAGCATTTCTCCACAGCAGCCACTGCAGATCCCGACTGCAGCAGAAAGTGACCTGCAGCCTGTGAGAGGGGCAGGAGGGTTTCTGGCCCTGCCTGAGCCCCGCCGAGCCCGCGGTGCAGGGACAGGCCCGCTCCGCAGCCCCGGCTGCCGCTGCCTCCCGCTCTGCCAGAGGAAGCAGCCCCAGAGCAGGGGGGGCTTTCCAACCCAGGTGCCCCTGTTCCAGCCCTCACAAGCTGTACCACATCAGAACAAGGGACAGTTTTTAGAAATTTCCCAAGAAAAGGAGGTTGCATTTGGGATCAGTGGAAGAAACTATACCCCTTCAAATCAGCTGTGAGAATGAACGTGTCAGTCTAGCAGCATAGATGGCAGTCTGGTATCCTTATGCATTAATAAAGTTGAAATGAAGAGTTTTGGGTTCTAAAACATTACTGAAATTTATCAGTTCACATGTAGCATGTTTTCATTGTTTTCAAGCAGTGTTTTTCCTTGCTGGCTGGTTCTTCAGGAATGTTCAGGCAGCTCTAAGACAAAAAGGATGTAGGAATTACAGCTGCTGCTGGTCTGAATTTGTCACACATTTCATGTACCCCTCTGCATTTGCAGATAAATCCTTCTTCCCAATATAAGAGAGAAAAAAATTCAGATTAATAAGAAGTTATTTTAATGTCAGAACTGTTAGAACATAGATTGAAGTGTTGTCAGAGTGAAACAGAGACCCAGAGAGTGAAAGCTAGGGCTGAAAATGTCAGACTTAAAATAAATCTAGCCAGGCAAGTTGCATTTCAAATTGTTCCACAATGCTACAGTGACACTCTGAGCAATAATTAAGTTCTCTATTGTTTGCATTCAGTGAAGGTTCTTTTAATATCCTGTAATTTATCATTCTAAAACTGAACAGAAATGTAATTCTCTTCGTTCTAAATAGAGCTGTAATTGTTAAAGAAATGGTAAAATATATTAGTAATTCACTCCTAACTGCTGCCATCCTTATTCCTGGGACATGGTTCGGTAATTTGTTAATGAGATAGTGCTTCATTAGGACCAATGAACGTTCCCTTTCATGGTCACATTGATGTTCACCTGAGCAGTCTTGGGCCTTTTGCATGTAAACAGAGAACAAGCTCCAGGAACTGGGAGCCTTGCAGTTAGGAATTAGCTGACATCAGCAAGACAGAAAGGAGAAAGAAGCTACAGTCAGGCTGCTAGAGAGTTCCTTCTGCAACTAGGTGTTATGGTAACAGAATAAATCTATCAAATCCACGGATAACGGGCAGGTAACAACAGTGATCAGCACTCAGCAGACCAGTGCCTACTGGTTTCCTAATGAAGGTCACCTTGAATCAAACCAGACTTTACTGGAAACCTCAGGAGTATTATAAATGTCACTTCATGCTACACTGATTATGTTACCATAAAATCAGGCTGAAGCAAACTCTGAGGCTGGAGCTGGAGTTCCAGAAAGCAGGCACCCTTGATGGCAGCGCGGGATGCACGAGGAGCAGCTCCCACAGCTGTGCATAAACCTGGCAGGGCTCAGCTTCCACAGACCCACTTGTGATTCTCAGGAAGACGTAAAAACATAGTAAAATTCATTACAGTGTTTGTAGTTTTACCTCGGTGTGCAGTAGGTGGCTGAAACTCGTCCAGCAGAGACTGGATGGTCTCTGGTTCCCCTTTGTGGCTGTTGGAAGAATGTTTTCCTAGTGACCTTCAGCAGACCCTGCCCACTCGGCTCCCAACACGGGCAGAGTCAGGTGAAAGGTCCGGGTTGTGCCTCTGGGCATCACGGGCTTTGCCAGAATCTCTGTCCCACGAGCTGGGCAGGCTGGGACAGAGTAAATAGCAACACCTGTTGGAAACGTTGGTGCCTCTTCTCACAATGAACCTGGGGTCTGTGGCTCTCCTAGGAACAAGTTCTCACCACACGCAGGAACAAGATACCACACAAGAACAGAATCTCACAAAACAGAACTTCAACCTGGTAATGTCCTGTAAACAAGACAGATTCACCCCAGCCCTAGTGGGTTTCCATAAGGCCTAATTCTACTGCAATCTTTCTATTAAATTTAACAGACCAGTTCTATAGGTATCATACCCCTTGCAAGTTTCTTTCCTTCCAGCACAGACCCTTATTTCATTGCACCTTCTTACACCTCACTCAAAACCCCAGTTACAACAGCTGCACCACTGAATGTGCTACGAGCAGGAACGCACACTCCAGCAGCCACCGTGAGGGTAACGCAGCATCTGAAGCCACATCCACCTCACAGCCACGTCCCACTCACCAAGCTACCGACACAGGTGAGCCTGTGCCATAAATCTTCACGTCCCCACCTCGTGTCATCTTCTGTCACCTGCCAAAATAAGGAGGCTGCTGTGTGCTCTCAGCAGGAGGAGGCAGAATCATGTGAGAAGCTGGGAACAGGAAAAGCAACCTGTAGGAAATCTGTCATAGCAGTGAGTGTTGCCGATGGCTGTCCCAGGGTCTGAAAGGTTCACGACTTAACAAGGAAAGATTTGCTTACTACCCAAGTTGGGTAATAAAGACGGACCTGCTGCCCAGCCCTGCCGGCTGGAAAAGAAGCCGCATCCCAGGAGCCCGCGCTACGGAGGGGGGAACACACACACACACTCATACGCTACACGCGCGCGCACACAACCACAAACGCACACACACGCACACACTCATACACACGCGCGCGCGCACACGCACATACTCACTCATACACACACAAACACACGCGCACACACACTCACACGCATGCACACACACACACTCATACTCACACGCACACAAACACACACGCACATACACACTCATACACACATGCGCACAGAGATGCGCACAGACGCACACTCACACGCGCACACAAACGCACAAACACATACACACACACTCACACACAAACGCACAAACACGCGCACATACACACTCATGCGCACACACAGGCACACGCGCACACACACGCGCACACACATGTCCGCACACGCACTCACACGCACAGACTCACACACACGCACGAGCACACACACGCACACATACACACACGCACACACTCATACACACACGCACACACACTCACACACACACACACTCTCTAACTTTCCTGCCAGCCTCAAATCCTTCCCTTTCACTCCACTGATGCCACACCTCTCCCTCAGAGTGTGCATTGCATTGCGTACATGGTACCTTGGAGTTATTTCCCTGATACACACCCGAACCTTGGCCCCTCAGTTTGCATTAACCCTTAACAAACCGGTTGGTTCGTAAACTAAACCTCGGTCTCGGTAGCAGTCTGTGAGCACCCACAGCCCCTGCACCCCGGGCAGAGGCAGCAGGATCCTGCCAGCCGGGACCCCGCGGCGCTGCTCCCTGCCCTCTGCTGCAGTGTTAGAGCAACATATGCAATGTTCAAAATATTCAGTCTGTACTGGTCGGTGTACCATGTACTTAATTAATAACTACTGCAGTCAATAACTATTATTATCTAAACAAATCAACAAAAGGGTGCCGTTCACAAATCCAATCCTGGGAGCTTAATCCCGAGTCAGAGTCAGTTGTTATTCAGTTATTTACAGTCCGGACAGATCAGCAGAAACGCAAATGACAAACCCTCCCCGTTGAGGTCCGTGGCTGACAAAGGACCTCGCGGGGGAAAAGCCCTCTAAGGAGAAAAGAAACTGTAATCCAGTAAACGAAGCCCAAGAAACCGAGTTACCAAACCAAATGGACAGGGCTTCAACCCCCAAACCGAACAGAGGGGGTCCTCGAGCCTTAAGCATCCCAGCCCCAAAGCAGGGGACCCAGCCCCAAAGCAGGGAACCAGGCC
>NW_009954619.1:289964-291682 GCF_000747805.2 Chaetura pelagica
GCCCCCTCCGGCTCCCTAAAATGTTACCGTAAACTCCGGCACAAGAAAACTGAGCAGGTGAGGTGCTGGAGCTCCGGGAGGCAGGGATGCTGTATGGCAGGGAGCAGGGCCGTGCGGGAAGCCCGTGGTACAGCCCCAGCCCCACCGTTGCATCGCAGTTCCCAGAAGAGCAAAATATTTAAAAATTGATGGTGATCTTTGCATTTTCTCCACGCGTGAGCAACAGGTACTAACGTCTTTGGGAAGGTTTGATGGTCTCTGGTGCCCCTTTGTGGCGCTCAGAGGAGCGGGTTGCTGGGGACCTGCGGCTGGACCTGCACATGAACCCCCAAACACGGGCCCTGCTCAGCGCAGGGGACACATTTTGCAGCCCCTGGGATCACGGGCTCCACCGGGTTCTCTGTCCCGTGAGCTGGGCAGACTCGGGGAGACTAAACATCGGTACCTGTTGGTGCTCTTGGTGCCTTTTCTCAGAACAAGCCACTTTCCCAGGAACACATGAACAAGATCTCACGTAACTTCAAAGCCAGAAATCTTTCATAAACACTGGTCTGTTCTCATGAGAGAGATTCACTCCGGTAAATTTCCAAAAGGCCCAATTCTACCTCAACACTTCTCTTAAATCTCACACAGAGGGTTCCATAGCTCTCCATGCTACACACACACCTGGATAGCTGCTGCAGGTATGTAGATCAAAGCCACAGAATCTGCACAGATCTGGCAGAAGCTTGGGAACAAACAGTCTTGCATGGTATTACAAAGGGCAACATCCTGGGGCAGGGAAGACCTTTGGCATAAACCTGCTCTCGGCTGCCCAATTGAGCTGGGTTGGAAAATCCGTTTGTTGTAACACGTGCCTGTCCCTTAGCTGGTGTCATGATCCAGTGCTGTGACTGTGGCAGTCAGGGGTGCCTAAAAACGAGATCGGGGTGTTGGGACCTTGGGTGTGTGAGTCCGAAGCCTCAGGAAAAGGGGGAGCTGATACCTTAAATACCGGGCTGATACCTTAAATACCGGGCTGATACCTTGAATACCGGGCTGATACCTTGAATACCGGGCTGATACCTTGAATACCGGGCTGATACCTTAAATACCGGGCTGATACCTTATATACCGGGCTGATACCTTGAATACCGGGCTGATACCTTGAATACCGGGCTGATACCTTGAATACCGGGCTGATACCTTAAATACCGGGCTGATACCTTAAATACCGGGCTGATACCTTGAATACCGGGCTGATACCTTGAATACCGGGCTGATACCTTAAATACCGGGCTGATACCTTGAATACCGGGCTGATACCTTGAATACCGGGCTGATACCTTAAATGCCGGGCTGATACCTTAAATACCGGGCTGATACCTTAAATACCGGGCTGATACCTTGAATACCGGGCTGATACCTCCCACCGCAGGCCCGGTCAGTGCTGCTGGGCGCCCACCTGAGCAGCCCAAGGAGCAGAACTGGCCCAGCCCAGCCAGAAAGGTGAGAACCCACCGGGTCCCCCAGCGCTGTCCTTGCCCCGGGGAAGGGTCCGGCCGGGGGACACTGCCGAGCCACCCCCGAACCCCGCAGAGCCTTAAAGCGCCCGCGGGCTGAGAACGCAAATGTTGGCACGGGTTGTAGGAAACCTGGTGCCTACAGGCACCTGGGGCCTACACCTACAGGTGCCTACACGGCGGGACCGGCCCCTCCTGGCCGGGTGAGGCTCACCC
>NW_009954619.1:292916-293388 GCF_000747805.2 Chaetura pelagica
CCAGAGCCGCCTTACCAGAGCCGCCTTACCAAACCCGCCTTACCAAACCCGCCTTACCAAACCCGCCTTACCAAACCCGCCTTACCAAACCCGCCTTACCAAACCCGGGGCTGCTTCTCCGCTCTCCCCGAGCTTCTCTCGCTTTCTGGAGGCTTTGGTGGGTGCTCCAGCAGTTAAACTCCGCTCTCCACGCGATGTGTTTCGGTGGTCGGTTTATTTTTCTTCAAGCAGAAGGGGGTGTTGGAACGCGGCTCCGGCCCTTTGAGCGGTGTTTTCTAAACTCTGCGTGAACCGGCCGCGCTGTGCAAGGCGGATTTTGGGGGGCACAGAAACGTGTCCGCCTCACCGCGCCTGCACGGGGTGTGGGGACCCCACATCCCCAGGGCAGGACGAGCGCCCAGGTTGGCGCGGAGCGGCGGAGAAGGGGCTGACTTTGTGTTGGTGCTGCCGCGGGCGGAGGCGGGGGAGCTGG
>NW_009954619.1:293629-307295 GCF_000747805.2 Chaetura pelagica
CTGGAGCTACCGGGCTTTTCCTTGGCAGCCGGGATACCAAGTGCTCAAGCAGCAGCAGTGGGATCCGGGCAGAAACGGTCGGTCCCTCTCCTGCTCTGCCGCTGTTGATGCATAACCCACGTCAGTAGGTTTCACAACAGCGAGTCCTCCTGCCAGCTGCAGTTAATGTTCTGAGGTGAGGGGGCCGGGAGGAGGCAGCGGGTGCCGGGCAGGGAGGTTCCCGGTCGGTGGGCACTGTGTCCGGCCGGCTGGGGGTGTCTGTGCCGTGGCTGGGGGGTCAGAGCACCCCGGGGCAGGAACCGCTGGGATCCCAGGCCTTCCTCGGGTTCCAAGCGGCTGATCTGCCTAAATGTTTTTGTGCAAGCTTTCTAGACATAAGGCTTGAACACAATAATGAGATTCTGCTTGAATCGAAGTAGATCCATGACCCTTCCTGTGCCTCCTCTGCTTTATAGTCTACCTCTCTCATTCCCCTGTTTATCTCCATGTGATGTTCTCTTCATCCTCCTCCAGGATACAACAGTATCAACAGGAAAACTTGCTTTATTTTACCCCTCTATCACAGAATATGTTCTTGGATGAGTGTGTTTTGTCAGTTGTCCAATCTAAAAACCTTTCTTCTCTTAAGTTTGGGCTGGGCCCATTGTTTGCTTAGCTTTGCTTTGTCTCACAGCTAATTGGATGGATCCCTTCAAGTTTAACAACTTTGGGCTAAAGCTGCTACAAAATATTGCATCACCTTCTGCTTTCATTGGTGTGCAGGGTGTGGAGCACCGAGCAGTGTTCCTTTCTTTGCCTTGTTAGGGACATAAAACCATCTTGAGAGGGGGAGCAGGAGAGGCATTTTTCTATGGTGTGATGCTGTTCATGGTGTTTGGAATGGTCTGTCATGGAACAGCCTTTGGCATCATGGCTGTGACACGGGCTGGTGGGAACATGTGTGAATTGGGGGGGGGTCCCACGCTCTGATCAGCAGCTGAAACAGTTCTCTAATTGCTGCACTTGAAGCACTGGCTAAATCCTGGAGTCCATATTCAGAATAGGACCAGTTTAGCCTGATGCAGAGTAGGGATTTTCCTGACTGGAGAAGAGTCTTTGTTGATGGATCAGGTGCCATGGAGGGATGGTCAGGAAAAAGTGGTGAGGCCAGAGTGGCCCTTTACAGCACCCACTAGTGATTCCTGAAAAGAATGTGTATGATTTCTTGAGAAATCCTCTCCTCTCTGAGCTGGGTCTCCCAAAGGCTGATCTGAAGCCTGGAGCAGCAGCAGGGAGCCTAGAGCTGCTGTGGCAGCTCAGGGTGACCCCAGGGCCCATCACAGGAGACACAGCACCCAGGAAGAATCAAGGTGGCCAAATCCTGCTTGCAAGACAGATGGGGGCAGGGAAGCCTTATGAAGAGAACCAAGAGAAATCCCTCTCACCTCAGGGCTTTCCTGTGTATTTTGTTCTGAGATGGAACAAGTCTGTCCTCAGTTCTGGACAAATCATAACAAGCAGGGAGCCAACATTTGGACAGTTTGAGTGCAAAGGAGAGACTTCACAGCTCATCAACATACTCAGCTGTTAGCTAGGGTGGCAAATGCTGGTTATTATGAGCAGATAAAGGTTCTGAGAGGCTGTTGCTTTATCATTCTTCCCGACAGAACCACACAGCTATGTGGGAGGTTCAGGTAGTCAGTGTGTAAGGAACAGAATTGAACTACAGGAAGAGATCCTGATTTTTCTGTATAACTGTCACACATTAGCTAATGTGTATTGTTAATTATTAAACAAAACCTTCACATGAAGCAGTTCTGTGAAGCCCACTTACCTAACCTTGAAGGCTGGAGTTTGCTACTCTTGACATGTCAGCAGGTTCTAATGCCTTGACCTGCTGGCTGAGTTTTGCACTGAGGCACAGAAGCTCACACTCTCATCTCTTTCTCCCGTGGGAGCTAAAGTAGATCTTGTTCATAGAGATATTTCAATCATTAATGCACTGCTTCAATTGATTGTCTGAAAATACATCTTATAATAGAGTGCTCCATCAGTCAGTTGGGTCTACCTGAGCTTTTCAGCATTTTATAGTATTGAGCAGTTGTTCAATGGCCTTTTTTTTTTTTTTTTTTTTTTTTTTTAAACTCTGCTGCTCCATTCCACACATTATAAGAACATTTCAGAAGTCATGCATGACTGCTATTACTTGATAGTTATTGCTGAACATCTGTTTTATTCCTAGGGGAACTATCATGCTGGAAAACAGGTAGACACTCATGCTAGAAATTTGAGCCTCAGGCAAGCCCACTTCCAATTTATGCTGCTATTCCCTGAAATCCTTTATTGTAATACTCAGGACAAGAAACACAATGAACTTAAACTTTAGTAAGTTTAAAGTGAATACTCCTTCTCTAGCTCATAACTATGAACACTATATGCAGTGGAAATATTTTAACAAAAATCTTCTATGATTCAGGAAATAAATACAGATTTTTATGGAGAACAAGAACACCTGCATTTATATTGGATAGCCTAAAAGTGTCTAAGGGTTATAATTTATCTTGCTTCCAATCACTAGCTTTGTGAGCTTCACCAGAGGCATTGCCAAGGACAGGTTATTCCAGATTCATTCATTGCAGAATGAATTCTGCACCTCATGAAATAATGAATAAGGATAGATGGGCTCTATGGAGTCGTTGCAGTACAAAAATTCCTTATGTGTTTGTTTGGCTGTAAGTTTTCATTTCTTTTTGTAAACTGACCCTTTTCAGGTATAACTGAGTGTGTGCTGTCATTGTACATCTTCAGGTTTTGAAATGTCTCCGCTTGGGAAGGACCCTCTGGAAGCCTTGAGGACTCTGGCCTTTTCAGAAAACCCAGGTCTGCAGCAGTCTGCTGCCCTCTACTACTTGCACGTGAGTCAGCACAGTAAGTTACCTCAGTGCTTTAGAAATTTTTCACATAATTGTAAATAAAAAGGGGGTGGTTTTTTCCAACTATGAAAATCCCTTTGACTCATGAATCAAAGTTCTATTTCTTCCATGCTGTGTTGTTTGCTAAGGAAGATGGAAATGCTGCCATTGCCATGTGGGCGGTTCTTTTGGGTTTTGCCATGGGGAGATATCTCTGCTGAGACTCTCATTTATGTAACTGTCATACTTCTGGAAAAGCTCAGCAGAACCCAAAGGAGTTAGAGTCAATGTACCTTGAATCTCTTGAAAGTAACAAAGTCAAAACTATGGTGGAAGGAAATGGACATAGTGATAGATTAAGGTTTTGTCTTATATAATTTTTGGAAAAGGACAACACTAGAGGCCAGATTGTAGTGGAAATTTGTGAAGGAAACATTCTTTGTCCTAGCTATTCCATGTGGGCACCTGGCTCCTGGGGTAGCCTGTAAATGGTTAGAAACCAGCCTAGATTTGCCAAAGAAGAATCTACCAAGAGTCAGGGTTCTGCAAAAAGGCAGAAATACCTTCAACAAGCAGGCTGTGATTTGTTTGTTCTACATTTACTTCAAGGAGAACATTCTGGCACTTGACTTGGTAGCTCTATCCCATATATTTTTTTCTGGGTAAAAAGTGCAGATGGCCAAGTGAGGCCCTGCTCTGAGGCAGAATAACTGGTTTGGTAGCCAGGCATGTTGCTTCCCTTCACATGATGGGTTTGAACCACTTGATTATTCAAAACCTTTTCAGGAAACTTGCCCTGTTTTGCCAGTGGCAATGGAATTTAAATGAAGGGAAATGCCACTCAGTATGTACGGTAGCACCTGAGGATTAAGACCAACAAGAGATAAATGTGAACTGTGCTGAATGATGAGACTCCTGAATGTTTCCTCTCGACCCTGCAGTGAATGTTCCCCTGCCTGTTGAGCATCTGGAACCCTTCTATGCCTTGCTACGTTCTGCTGACCTGGAGGTGCAGCAGATGTCTTCCTTGTCCCTTGTGAACTTCTTGCTGGAAGGAAACAGTGAGTAATTAACACCACATTCACATAAAGTACCTCTTCAGCCAGACTCAGAAGTGGGAAATGTCTGCACACTCAGGTCTACACAAATCCAAATCCCATTTCTTGTGCTCCTGACAGGACAGGTGTGGCTCTGTTTCTGTCTGCAAGCCACACAGATTCTGGTGGCACCAGGATATATCAGATCCCTCTCATCTAGATCATGTGGCAAGAGATCTTGGATCTGTGTGCAAAGGCTGATACGTGATTCCCAGAGCAGTGGTGTGGGAAGGGTTTCACTGCTCTCCTTCTTGGATCAAGAGCCCACCACTTACACTTTCAAGCAACAGATCTTTTAGAAATAAACCTGTTGCACTTTCCAATATTAATCTTAAGTTTGGAAACAGAATTGCTAGCTGAAATATTTGACACATTCTGAATTAGAAGGTCTGAGCATCTCTTACTTTCGTGAGCCTGAAGAGGAACCAGGCAAACCCAAGCAGGGGCAGTGAGTGTCTTTCAGGTGTTTCCATCCTGGCTCTATTTGGTATAATCATAATACAGACCACCAAAGCAGAGGAAAACACTTTCTTTTCACAAAGGCACCAACTGTTTACTTTTCTGTTTGTCCATTTTTTATTGAATTTTATGAATAGTTGACAAAGAATTGGTTGTTGAGATGGGTTTACTTGAGCCAATTCTGGACCTACTGGAGTCAGAGGATCCCACTGTCCAGTGTAACTCCTGTGCCTGCACCATGACTTTGGCTGTTTCAGGTGAGTCTGCTGTTCTTTCCCTTTACTAATTCATTCAATTCTCATGTCATATTTAAAGGTGGAAGAACAATTTGCCATGGGTTTGGGTCATAAGATGCAGCAGCAAATTCTGGAATTCCCACCTCATACTTTCTGCCTCTGGAGATTTCCAGTGAAGATCTTTCTTTCCATGTTTCTGCCCTTCATGCCCTTATGATTACAAACCTTTTTCTGATTTCCAACCTAAATATATTCATGACTCAGTAGGTGTCTACACTGGGTTTTGCTTCAGTAGTTCTCCCTCTCTGAGGTCTATGCAGATGAGGCTCCTTATTTTAATGGACCGAAGAAACCAAGCTCGTTTCAGCCTCCTTTTGTGAGCCAGGCCCTCCATCCATCTTCACAGCCCTTCTGGTGCTGAGGGATGAGTTCCAGGAGGGGGACACAGCAATTGCATCTGCTGTTTTGCAGGCACTGTTACAGTCCCAAGATGTACATAAATGCTGCAGGAGTTCCACTTTGAATTAATCTCTTCTGACAGAGAGGTCACCAGCAATGTGCCATATTCCAGCTGGTGTCTCACCTGTGCCTCCTGTAGGGGCATCTGGGGAAATACCTTTTGTGGGACATTTTGCTTTTTTTGTAATTGCATCATGGTGCAACTAGACCCTGCAGCTGACTTAAACAGTCTTTATCCTCCTCTTTTATTATTTCCAGTAGGCACCAATTAATTAAGGGCTTGCAACAGAAGTTTCCAGGTGCACATCCATGTATTTTGTACTATAAAGTTTCATTCTGCTTTTGTTGCTTCACCCTTCTAACTTGTCTCTTCTTTATACCATGTTTTAGTCCTGCATTGACAGTGCTGCACTCACACCTTTGTATTAACTTCCTGGTTCAAAACAACAGCAGAGAAACGTTATCCTGCCACATCTGTTGGAGATGTGCACAGTCATCCTGGGGAGATGGGCATTCCTCCCTCCTTGAGCTGACAAAGCAGAGGGTGTTCAGCCACATTGTCTGACCAAAACTAGAATAAGAATGGAAAGAAGGCTACAGGAAAATGGTGTGTGTAAAGATATTGGGGTGTCCTGGATTTGATGGGCACTAACAAAGTCTGCAGGAGAGAACAACTTGTCAGTTAGTGAATGACCCAAGGGAAAATGACAAAAAAAAAGAATTATTATTTTGCTCACAGAGGTTTCCATTGTGTGATGGGTACATGTGGTGGTGTCTCCACTCTCCCACGATGGCAGCAGGAGTTCCAGTCCTTCCTAGGCAGGAATGGGGTGCTGGGGTCTCCAGGTGCCACCTCCTGTGCAGCAGCTGAGAGGTCCTCCTGACACTGCAGGCTCCCAGTGGTGACCAGCCCTTCTGAGCCCTCAGGCAGAAAAATTGAGCTATCTTGGTTGTGAGGCCTTTCCCATCAAGCCAGTTGTTCTCTTTTAAGGAAGAAAAGCTTCTGAAGCACCCAATGGCTCATATGCCACCATATTTTCCCCAGGTTTTGTCTGAATCCTTTTGCCTAAATTTGAGTTTCTATTCTACATTCATAAACATTCATGGAGTGTACTGTGAAAGAGAATGAAGAAAGCAGCAATATCTGAATTCTCAATCTTTTTACTGCTCTCCTTTGCTCAACTAATACCTTTCCATCACACCAAACTGGTTTCCATCATTTGGACCAGCACAAAATTTCTGCTTCTGCACAGGGAAATAAAAGAAGAATATGCAGGCAGATGACATTGGAGAAAGACTTGTCTTCAAAATTGGCCTAAAAAATTTACCACAATAAAGCTTCCCACATGGAAAAGCTATTTTTAATTACATGACTATTCCCAGAGCAGTTATTTTGCTCAAAACTTAGTGCATTTTTTTTCCCCTAGAATTAAAGGCATTTTCGTGAATATAAAATATTCTTATGGAGGCAGAAAAGGACTTGTCTTGGAACACTGAACTGGTACTGGGTGAACTACACTTGAGCAGATGTGCTGGACTGTGTGTGTCAGTTCCCCAGTGTAGATAGGTTCCAGGTACAGAAATAGCATCTTTGTTCTCTTAACTATCCAAGTTAGTTGGCACCTGAAGTGTTGATCTCATCCAATTACTTTCACATTTCTTGCTTTCTTTTCCCTCATGTTTCTCTGAGCAAACTCCTGGAGACTGGCCATGGTTTGAACTGCCTAGAAAAGTATGTAAATTAAACAATACTCAACTACAAATCCTCTGGTCTTCAGTGACAGTTTGGGTTATATAAACAATGAAAGATGTAGACTGTGGACTTTGTTTTCTCATAGGATCACAGACTGGTTTGGGTTGGAAGGGAACTTAAAGACCATCCAGTTCCAACCCCCTGCATGGGCAGGGACACCTCCCACCAGCCCAGGCTGCTCCAAGCCCCATCCAACCTGGTCTTGAAGGTCTCCAGGGATGGGGCAGCCACAGCTGCTCCAGCCCTCTGAGCATCCCTGTGGCCTCCTCTGGGCCAGTTCCAACAGCTCCATGTCCTTCTTATATTGGGGGCAGAGCTGGACTGCAGGTGGGGTCTCAGCAGAGCAGAGGGGCAGAATCCCCTCCCTGGCCCTGCTGCCCACACTTCTTTTGCTGCAGCCCAGGATGGGGTTGGTTTCTGGGCTCTAAGTGCACATTGCCAGCTCATGTTGAGCTTTTCATCAACCAGCACCCCCAGGTACTTTTTCTCTGGGCTGTTCTCCATCCATTCTCCCCTCAGCCTGTATTTGTACTTGGGATTGCCCTGACCCAGGTATTGACCAGGCACCCAAGGTGCAGGACCTTGCACTTGGCCTGGTTGAACTCCATGCAGTTGCATGGGCCCACCTCTCTTTTTCTTTCATGAAATAATCTGAAGAATGCTATGATATTAAGAGAATTCTTAATTGGTCTAATTCCCATGTAAATCTCATCAAATTCAAACAACACCACTGCCAACACCATGTTTTTGCCATTAGAATTCTTACAAGCTCTAAATACAGATAATATGCAGATATAAATAAGCCAGTAAAGGGGAGGGTGGGGTGGTTTAGATGGTCTCATGGTAGAGGGGCAGGGAGAAGCATAATGGAAGCATTCTCTTCTATATGGAGCAGCTGATTATTTAAGTATTATAGGAATTTTCCTCCCAGTTTTTCATCCAGGAGTCTCAAGAGACTCTGTAGATATTTTTTGAGTTCCCCTTGTGCTCCAGGAGGTGGAACACAACTCTCCAGCTTCATACACTGCCATGCAAGGAATCACCACTTCAGAGAGGAGGCATTTCCCAATTCCAGTGGTTAAGTAAAATTCTGTCATTAGAAACCTCAGTGTTGTTTGTAGCTGTAAAAGGAGTGACATGGGTACATTCCAAGAGAGAAGCTGGCCTTGAATATACCCTGCTAAATTAATTCAGTCTCACCTGCAGTTATTACATAGGGTTTTGCTGATGCTCTGTGAATAGCTTGAGCAGCCATACCAGGAGTACAAGGCAAGTATGACAGCTTGCTAACCTGGCTAGGGGAGTTCTGCTCCCTTTATTTGAATCATCCCAGTCACGAAACAGAAGCACTGACCCAGCTGTGACCTGTGGCTAATCCAGAAGTCAGGAGGCAGTTTTCTCTTTGAGCCATTGGAGCTTTAACAGGTTCCTTTGAACATGCAGGGAACTGTTGGTATATACCGAAGAACCAGAGAAGCAAACACCTAAGAAATCTAGTCCTGCTGGTGTCCTGCTCCCTGCTCACAGTGAGATGACAATGTCCTCTTCCTTTCTTGCTTTCCCTGATTCTTTTCTCCAGAGTCCAACCGGGAAGCCATTGGTGCTGCTCGAGGAGTGACACCCCTGCTGTCTCTTGCCAATTCCTACGATCCCAGGGTCCAGCAAAATGCAGTTGGGGCTATCCTCAACCTCACAAGATCAGGTACTTTCTTGACTAATGGCTTACCTAAAATTGCTGAAAGGAAATTTCTCACTCATGAAAAAAATAACTCTGAAGGGTTGGGGCAAGAATAAAAGTGTGTCAGTAAGAGGTTCTTCCCTTTGCATGTGGCATTTCTGTAGATGGCATAGGCTGGTGATGTAAATGTGGCCTCTCTTTAGCTAATACACACTCTTTGTTGCCTGCTACTGAAATAGGAAGGCTTTGTTCTCAACCCCAAGGGGCTACTGTACAAGCACTTAAATAATCAGAAAAGAAATAGGAAAAAAACCAGTTTTGTTAAAGAAAGAGCTGGGTCTAAAAAGCTAGCAGCACATTCAGTGGTGCCTTGAGGCCATCTCAGCAGCCCATCCAACCAGGCCAAGCTCTAGGAATGATGGACATGTATCCCCAGCTTGAAGTTGGAAGAGGCAAAATGTGACTATTATGGGCCAGATGTTAAAGGGACCTGGGGTATCTGCCAGCAGCTGTAGCAAAAGCACTATTTGCACCTCAGCAGCTGCATGTGCACTGCCCTGCACTAACTCTGAAACAAAGCAGCACCAAGTCTCACCTCTAGCTAATACCAGTGCCCCCACAGCTGATGGTGCAGTGGTGAATGATTTGCTACTTCTGTATGGTGTAAGGGGGTGGTTGGCAAGAACTTCTACAGTTGGCTATTACACGCTAAGAATTTTAAACATAATTTGCTGGTTTTTAACACAGAACTCAGGGTGAATGTGTGAGGGTTTCCAGCTTCTCCAGCAGTTCAGACTCTCAGATCCAATGATTATGAATATCCCCTGCAGAAAAGAGGGAAGGAAGGGGAAAGACGCTCTAACAGCACCTTTCTTTTTTTCCTTTTCTAATGGCAGAGAAAATCCAACAGGTCCTGTGCAAGGAAGGAGCCCTGCCAGTTCTTGCATTGCTGCTGGAATCTCCTGACTCAGAAGTGCAGGTATGGCTCAAACAGGTCAGGTTCTTGCACAGAGCAGTGTGACTGTAAGTGGAGCACAAACCACAGCCTGTGGAATGAAAAGGTGGAGAGCAGGGAAGGCTTCTCTAGAGAGGACAGGAAACACATGAGAGCATCTCGGTGACACTCAGCTCAGGCAGATGATGTCTGTTCAAAGCACAGTTTTCCTAGCTCCACAGGAGGAAGTTTATGATACAGAAGTGCCTCTGCCAGCACACACTAACCCATGGACACATGGTGGTACCTTTGTGTGTCTTTCAGCTCAGACAAGTTGCAGATAAGCCTCTTCCTCTGCTTTGTTGGGGGAGTTTTTTACATCCTGACTTTGATCTTGCACTCTAAGCAATTGTACTAACTGCTCTGAGAAGGAATAACTTACAAAGACTTTTTCTTCTAATTGTAAATGTCTGGGAAATCTTCCTGTTTTATGCCTAGCACGGGCACCTCTGAGATTCTGCACTCGTGACAGAAAGCTGGTCTTGGACCAACAGTCTGCTGATGAAAACCTGAGTCAAGAGTTGTCAGCCCTAATCCACTAGTTTCTCCATTTGGTCCTGAGTAGAACAGGGCTGTTTCCTCTGGTGTTTGTTGTCTCTATCCAGTTCTCTCTTTAAAAGTCTGAAGTGATGGAGTCTCTGGAATTGCTTTCTGCAAACCATCTGAGATTCATCTTAAAATTTCCTCCACTGCAGTTCAACCTGTTTCTTCTAATTATACCTCCCTGGTAATACATGCTCTTATATATATAATCCTCCCTAGCTTTATTGTTTAAATCCTTTGGAAATGATCCCTTGGCATGAGGGCAATGACCACATCCTGCTTGAGTAAATCAAGGTGTGTGTGGGGGGATTGTTTGGGTTTTTTGTTGTTTTGTTGCTGTTTGGGGTTTTTTTATGACACTTGGACTGGGTGATCTTGGAGGTTCTTTCCAGCCATGACTATTCTGTGACTCTCTTCACCATGCCCCAGTGTGACCTCCTCTCTCTCTGCTCTTGGCTCTCTGCAGTATTACAGCTGTGCTGCCCTGAGCAACGTGGCAGCCAATGCTCAGCACCACGAAGCCTTGCTGAGCCCTGCCAACAGGTTCCTGCTGCGGACACTCATCTCTCTCCTGTCCTCTGCTGTGGACAAGGTAAAGATGTAGCTTTCTCTTTGTCTAAAGGCTTAGCAGCAGAGCAGAGCTTCCAGGCTCAGTCTTTCACAACTCTGCTCATCAATAGGTGCTTTTTGAGGCACCTTTCCCATGAGAAAAGACATATGAGATAGCCTTCCAGTGCCTGAAGGGGCTCCAGGAAAGCTGGGGAGGGGCTTTTCATCAGAGAGGGCAGTGACAGGACAAGGGCTGATGGGTTTAAACTGAGAGAGGGGAGATTTAGGTGAGATATTAGGCAGAAATTCTTCACTCTAATGGTGGTGAGGAACTGGGATGGGTTGCCCAGGGAGGTTGTTGATGCCCCATCCCTGGAGGTTTTTAAGGCCAGGTTGGATGAGGTTTTGTGCAGCCTGGTCTAGTGGTTCCCTGCTCATGGCAGGGGGTTGGAACTGGGTGATTTTTAGGGTCCCTCCCAACCTTAATGATTCTGTGATTCTATGATACATACCTAGGCTCTACAAGATCAATGTATGGAGAAAGAGAAGGGAAATCATTAAAGCTGTTCCATAGCCCCAGACACATTCTGTAGACTGGGATGGCCTGTATTCTTTAAACTTGAAAGGATGTGTGTGAAGTGCTCTGTCCAGGCTCTCAACTATCTTTGATCATTGTGTCTGGGACAGGAGGTATCTGAAACATCTGTTGTGCTACTTTTTTTTTTAATTTTCTTTTTGGTATCCATAACTCTGACTATATGGCTTCAAAGAGTAACACCTTGAAAATTTTACTTAGTTGAGCCACCCCAAAGAAACTTCAATAAGCCACAATTCAGGACTTAAAGGTTGGAACCTTAAATTCTGTGTAGAAGGGAGGTGAAAAAAAGGTAAAGAAAATGACACCTATTAACTTCATTTTCCTATAAGTTATCTGACATTCCTAAAATAAACCAACACCTGAATTCCATTGTCTTTTCCTAACTGACAACAGGATGACTGATACTAGAGGAGATTGAAAATGATCAGAGGGCTGGAGCAGCTCTGCTATGAGGACAGGCTGGGGGACTTGGGGTTGTTCAGGCTGGAGAAAAGAAGACTCCAGGAAGACCTTGTAGCAGCTTCCAATACCTCAAAGGAGTCTAGGCTGGGGAAGAGCTGTTCACAAGGGCATGTAAAGACAGGACAAGGCGTGATGGTTTTAAACTAGAAAAGGGAAGATTCGAGGTCAGCCTTGATGAGGCTCTGAGCAACCTGGTCTAGTGTGAGATGTCCCTCCTTATTGTAGGGGGCTGGACTAGATGAGCTTTAGAGATCCCTTCCAACCCAAGACATTCTGTGATTCTATGAAAAAAATTAATAGAAACTTTGAAAAAAAAAAGTTGTGTCCCAAATTTTGGTCTCCAGAGATAATGTCATATCTTGCTAGTGTTGTCACGTTTATCTTGTGTACAATAGGCAAGAACATGCATCACTGAAACCACTCTTTTTCCCCTCTTTTTTTTTTTTCCCCCCTTTGGCACAAGCAGGTTTCCAGCCAGGCATGTGTTTGTCTCAGAAATTTGGCTGCCAGTGGTAAGCAATTTATTGGAGATAAACAAAACATACTATTTCTTTTTCTTTCTCTCTCTGCCTTTTGGAGTGAGCTCAGTGGGCTGGGAACCTTTCATATTAAAAGTAAGGAGATACCCTATTTTCTACATCTTAATTGGATGTTAAGGGAAAAGGGAAGTGCAGGTTTACTAACTAAACCAGCCTCAGAACTCCCAGATAGCAAGGGGAAGTATCTGGATGAAATGAGAGGGACAGCAGAGGTCTTCTCATGCACAGAGCCTTTGTAGCTGTATTAAATATTTCTCCCTTCCACGTTTCCTAAACATTAAACTTGATTAGGACAGAATGTCTCCTGAAATTGCTGCTTGAGTGGGGACCTGCCTTCTCCCAAGGCATGAACCTGTCTGTCATTAAATATAATCTTCTCCCAGATACTTGCCACCCTCTTTAAAACTGGTCTCCTGTTACCTGCCCAAGATCCGTTCCTGCAACACGATCAGGAGATGAAAGCAAAGGACCAGCAGCCTCAACGTTAGAGCCCAGGGGTCCAGGGGAGGGTTGTTCATCTAGAACACGTGGAGGATTTTCATTCAATCCTTGTGACAGTGGAGCTGGAAATGAAGGAACTGCTGCCCTGCTTCTTGGCGTGGCTGAAAGCCCCTGGTCTGCTGGCTGCTCTGCCACTGCCTTTAGTGCCCAGAAACAGCTGGTGAGGCTCAGGGACGAGGGGGGCACAAGGGCTCAGGCAGGATGGGTGACCTCTCCCCTGGGTAACCACAACCCGAGAGGCAAGTGGTGCCTGGGGGGGATCTCTGTGCAGCAGGAGCTGCCGCCTTCTCGCCTGGTCTTAGGCCAGGGAAGCCCTCAGAAACTTCCTCCCGTTTCCTCTCACTGAGGCTCAGACAGGAACTGCAGGGTGTCCAAAGCTGCAGGCTGCTCTCCAGCTTGGGCAAAAGGAGCCAAAACAAAGGAGGGTTTATTTTCATAACCAAACATCCAGCCCTGTCCCATCCCTTCGAGGCGGAGAGGTCCCCTCTAATTTCATCACTGGACAGGTCCCCTCTAATTTCATCACTGCAGCAGTCAGATGCTTATGAGTCAGGGCCTGACTGAAGCTCCCTGACCGTGCCTGTTTCCCCACCCAGCAGACATCCAGGCGGAGATGGTTGCAGAGGCCGTGCTGCCCACGCTGTGCTCGCTGCTGGTCACTGGACAGGTCCCCTCTAATTTCATCACTGCAGCAGTCAGATGCTTATGAGTCAGGGCCTGACTGAAGCTCCCTGACCGTGCCTGTTTCCCCACCCAGCAGACATCCAGGCGGAGATGGTTGCAGAGGCCGTGCTGCCCACGCTGTGCTCGCTGCTGGCGTCGCGCAGCCAGGACGTGCGTCGCGCATCGGTCGCGCTGCTCTGGAGGCTGTCCCAGCACCCGCACAACCAGGTGGGAGGGCACGGGG
>NW_009954619.1:308508-311458 GCF_000747805.2 Chaetura pelagica
GGCTGAAAGCCCTTGGTCTGCTGGCTGCTCTGCCACTGCCTTTAGTGCCCAGAAACAGCTGGTGAGGCTCAGGGACGAGGGGGGCACAAGGGCTCAGGCAGGATGGGTGACCTCTCCCCTGGGTAACCACAACCCGAGAGGCAAGTGGTGCCTGGGGGGGATCTCTGTGCAGCAGGAGCTGCCGCCTTCTCGCCTGGTCTTAGGCCAGGGAAGCCCTCAGAAACTTCCTCCCGTTTCCTCTCACTGAGGCTCAGACAGGAACTGCAGGGTGTCCAAAGCTGCAGGCTGCTCTCCAGCTTGGGCAAAAGGAGCCAAAACAAAGGAGGGTTTATTTTCATAACCAAACATCCAGCCCTGTCCCATCCCTTCGAGGCGGAGAGGTCCCCTCTAATTTCATCACTGGACAGGTCCCCTCTAATTTCATCACTGCAGCAGTCAGATGCTTATGAGTCAGGGCCTGACTGAAGCTCCCTGACCGTGCCTGTTTCCCCACCCAGCAGACATCCAGGCGGAGATGGTTGCAGAGGCCGTGCTGCCCACGCTGTGCTCGCTGCTGGCATCGCGCAGCCAGGACGTGCGTCGCGCATCGGTCGCGCTGCTCTGGAGGCTGTCCCAGCACCCGCACAACCAGGTGGGAGGGCACGGGGCAGCTCTGGCCCCGCCGGGGCTGGCAGGGCGCCGGGGGAAGCTGAGGATGAAATGCACCTGGAGAAGGAGCCAGGGCTGCCCAGCCCCTCTTCCCCCACATGAAGGCGGGAGGGTCTCTGCGCTGCGGCTTCTGATCCCGGAGCTGATCCCGTTCCCTGCCCTGGGACCCGGGAGAGGGCAGAGTGGGAGGGGGTGGGTGTCTGAAATGCACTCCCTGCAGCTCCCCACGGCCCCTCATCCCCCAGGCACAGGTCCCAGGTGGGTGCAGCGAGGGGCCGGGCACCTGCAGCACCACGAGGAGCTGCAGCCGCAGAGGCAGCTGAGGAAGGAGCTCCTGGGCTGCAGAGCTTCCCCACACCCTGAAACAGCTGCTCAGGCTGCACCTCGAGTGCATCAGTGCCAAGTAACGGGCTAAACCACTTCCCTAGATGGACAGGGATTCAAGAGTACATTTACAGAAATTCAACAGCTTTTGAATTAGAATCTAGACAGCGAGGGGGGTTAATTCCCAGTTCTTCCCTGCGTCTCCTCAGGCCCTTAGTTCCAGCATGGTTCTTTTGCTCAGCCACCCTTAGCAGTGCATCACTGGGCAAGTACATGAAGAAGTCTGGCTAGAAACTACAGCAGGAGGCTGTACAGCAAAGCATCACCCTCGGGGGTTTATTCTCCAGTGAGAAGAATCTGCAGCTCAGAATTTGTTTTAGAGAGCAAACAGGGCTGTCCCTGCCTGCTGCGTGCAGAGCCCTGGGCTCTGAGAGGAGCCTGACCTCCCTCCTGGCTCATCTCCTGCCTCCCAGCTCCATGCCTCTCCTGGCCTGCTTTGCAAACTGTTTCAAGGCTGCTTTCCTTAACCCAGGCTGAGTTCTCAGTGAATGAAAGAGGGACTTCTCCATGGGAACAGCTGTTGGGAAACAAGCTTCTGAACAAAGCTAACCCTTACAACTCAGTGAAATGATGCTTGAATTATTACTACCCAGGACACAATAGGGCAGACTTCATCTGCCCTTTTGTTACCATGAAGCAAACCCCTGGGACTGCTTCACAGGAGCTGCTCTCCCTGCTTAATCCCCTTGCCAGGTTGCTGACAGCAATTCCCAGCAACTGCTGGAAAACTTCCCTTGTGCAGGGGGAATTTTAGTCTGTTCGCCCAAGGACATCATGACCCTGAAACACTAAAGAAAGAGTCAGGCTTTGTGAGAAAACAGTCTTTTAAATCAGATGCTTTTGAGCAAGGACCTGGAAGTCAGGGTGGCAGTGGTCTGCAGTGGAGCAGTGGCTGCTCCAGATGATGCTGCTGACTTTCCACTCCAGATACAAAACAATTTTGCCTTCCCACCTTGCCTGGAAAACGGGATAAACCTCGTCTTGTCAAGAAACCCCTGGATAAGGGGTGGGAGTGCAGCATTGCCATTGCAAGCACAGTTGCTGCTGGAATGCTTTGCCTTTGGTTGGTTAGTTGGTTTTTTAAATGCTGTGAGAAGTTAGATCAATGTCCATCTGAACCACCCAGGACATTCTTACTCAGAATTTTCTCGTGATTCTCTCATGCTGTGCAGGATTGAGCCAGGAACCAAAATCTGGATCCCAGCCACAGACCAGCCAAAAAAGAGGCTCAGCAGAATTTAGAGGACTGTCACTTGCTAATGGAGGTCCTAAATAAACAGAAAAGCTTGGCAGGGAAGTCTTTATGTATGAGAAAATTTATTTACAGTCTGTGAACAATTTCCTCCTCTCAGGCTGCAGCAAATCAAATTTGGGTTCCGTAGCTGATGGGATTACATAGACAAGAGGATGCTCAGGACAAAAGCACAGGAAACAGTCATTAATTACAATATAATAGGATTATCTACAATTACATTATTTCAGCCTTTGAAGAGGAGAAAAACTAAACTTAGAGAAACTGTACAGCCATACCTGCATGTAAGATTCTGTAAATGCCCCAAGCTCAGCCATAGCACTGCCCTGTCCATTATTACCATGTTTTATTTTAGGATTGCTGGTTGTCACAGTGCTTAAAAATGAACTTAAGTGATAAATGCCAGCTAAGATTAAAAGAAAATATACTTTTGTAATTTAAGTGAGAGGAAGATGCAAGTTAAACTAATTTTAAAAGACATCTAGTGATCCTGACTTCTTGCAGGGTTCAGAACCACAGGATTTTTTTCAACTGTGTATAAGGCTGATGATTTGGTTTAGGTTGAACACTCACTGATGTGTCTCAGTTTCTAAGTAACACAAATAATATAGTTCATTACCTACAAACATAAGAACTGCATTAGGAATGTGAATTCCTAAGGGAAAG
>NW_009954619.1:311652-316018 GCF_000747805.2 Chaetura pelagica
GAGGTAAAAAGTTTCCCAAGAGGCAAATGTATATTACTTTTAATTGTAGACCTAACTCAAAGTGTGCTGAGATCAGGTTCCTCTTACAAATAGCTGTGTCCCTTTAATCCCTCCTGGTATTGAGGATACCTGGGCACTTAACCACACTCAAGTAAGAGACAATTAATATCAACAGTAGCTGGAAAAACCAGACATTACAGGCAGGGAGAGAGAGACTTGCTAAAGTACCTCTAAAATATCCCTCAGATGGCAGGAAAATATATGTATAAACTGAGAGGATGCTGTTCAGAAGGTGCTAGTGAAGAGATGCCTGATCACAAACTGATCTACCCACACAGGCCATCACTGCAGCTGAGGTGAATTGCTGAGGTGCTCAAGGACCAGCAGCTGCTGCAGCTTCACCACTTAACTTCTGCCTTTCCCAGCCATCCTGACCACTTCTCCTTCCAGCCACGTCCTTCCCCTCAATATCAACCTGTGGGAAGCATTTGATGCAAACAGAAACAAGCCACGAGCCCTTAAAGCCTCCAGCTTTCCATAGCAAGTGCTCTAGATCAGCACCCATCACTAGACCAGACGTAGAGAGAAGCAGCTGGAGGCAGCCACTTCAGCACTGGTTCCATGAGCTGAGCAATGCTTTGCTCCCAGAGCTCAGATCCCTGCCCTTGGCTGCACAGCTGCCCCGTGCTGTCCCTGCTGGATCTAACTGGTGCTGGTTGCTCTTCCCAGGAGGCTCTGGCGTGTGTGGAGCTGCTGCAGAGCCTGGGGAGGCTGCTGGCAGAACACAGAGGAGACCCTGTGATTGTTGGCCACGCTGCTTGTATCATCACAAACCTGAGCCTGGCCACACACACACAGGTAGGTGCTCACTGGTTCTCACTGAACTGTACCCTGGGAGGTTGATGTGATGTTGATATCAAATTCCCTACAGAAAGGTGTTTGTTTAAATGAAACATACACCAAGGACATTGTGAACAAAACTCTGATTGAATCAAAGCACCTGAAGTGCCACAATGAAAGGGGTTTTTTTCATATTTTTCCAAAAATGCTAATGAAGAAATGTCTAATTTTCCCTACGAGTGATGTGGTTACCTAACTTGAATGACTGACTGCATCATAGGTATAAAATGTACTTCTAACAAAGACATTTCATACTAATTAATGGAACCAGTCAGGAAAATCTGAGGTTAGTTAAAAGCTGAATCCTTATTCCCTAAGTCTCACTCTTTGGCCGCCCTTGCTTTTCCCCCTGTGGTGTTCAGCACTGACCTAATTTCACTCCCAGTTGTTAAATAGGGCCCCAGCTACTGATACACAACGTATGTTGCCTGTTTGGCAAGATACTAGTTGTGCCACAATGCTATAAAGATCCCTGTTGCTGACTTTGCTTCTAATGAAACTTGGTTTCTAAAATGTGTCCCAGCACAGACACAGGCTGTTCAACACCACTCCTGGCACAGCAGGTTCAACCTAGAAGACAAGGGGTACACAGAAATGTTTAATTGCTAACATTCCTCTCCAGAAACAGAACTCACCTTTGCTAGTGAGAGGCCATCTCGTATTTTTGCAGACCAGAGCACTTTAACAGTACAAAGTTTTCAAAGCCCTGGAGGCCAGTAAGAGAAACTCAGAAACTTCCCCATTCCCCAGGGGTTTGCCCTGGAGTGCTCAGCTTAATCACCTCTGCAGCAGGACTGGAGCAGTGGCAGCTGAACAGGAACATACAGCAACAGGTCAGGAAACCGTGAGCTCAGAGTGATCTGTGGCCAGGAGAACATCTCACAGACAGAGAAGGCCCTGGGAAATGCCTAAAAATCAGGTGATGTCTGAACAATCCAAGGTGTTTGTTTTGTGGTGGATGTGGGAGGAGGTGTTTCCACTACTGGGCTGGTAGCCCTTGTTATTGTCAAGAGTTACTCAGTATTTCCAAAGTCCTCAGACACCACTAAACACAAGGGAAGTGCTAAATATGACCCTTTTCCTTGCAGGGTATCATTGAGAGCCCATGTGTTGAAGGTCTCCTCCAGACCATGCTTTCTACTGACCTTCAAGAAGACTCTCTTCATTATGTGACATCTTGCCTTGCTGAGCTGGCCAAACAAGGTAGGGAATCAAACCCACCACCACTCTGTCATCTGACAGGTGTAGGTATCCTTTGCTACTCCCAATGGGGATGGAGCACAGCTGGGCACACAGCCCAAGGCTTCCCTTTAAATTCACTGGCAGTTTTGCCACAAGCAGCATGAAGAGCAAGATCCATAATTAGCACTTTTTTTTCAGTTGAAATGTCTAAATTTTTTTAACTCAAAATTCTTTGCACTGAACTTTACTGCTGTACATGGTCTGTCTTTATTTGTTGTGTCACCCCATTTCTCCAGCTGAGTTCATTCTGCAATAGTAGAAACTAATATAACTAATATATACTAAATTACCAAGTGCCTCTTTACATTTTTAGCACATAGATTTTATGAGAGCTCCCAGATTACCACCAATGGAAGGCCCAGCACTGTGCATGGCAGGGAGGATCAGTGTGAGTTTTCCCAGCCTGCCCAGCACTGGATGTTGCCCATCACACATTTAATCTCTTGTATCTGGATAACTGCCCTGGCAACTTGTCACATTTCTGCAGGAGGTGCCCAGCAGCTGCTGGACAGACTGAGCCCACTGGGCAAGAGTGGAACTTGTACAAAACATGATTCATTCTTTCAGAAAACAAAACCAGCAAAATAAAAGTCCACCAGCCTTTCTACAAATCCAATCCATAGCAGCATAACCTCAGAAGATGACCCCTTTCTATAACCTAACCTTATGCCACAAGTTCAGCACTGACCTTTGCTTCTCCAGCTGTGTAAAGGATCAGGCAGTCTGGTTTCTGGCAGGCTTCTCACCACTTCTTCAGCATTGGACTTGCTGTTTACAAACCCTTCTCTGTCTTCCAGAAGGAGCCACATTACGCATGGTCCAGTGGATGGATGAACCCTTGACAAAGTGCTTGGTGAGCCTGGCTGGCCAACTGGAACATGCTGAGCCATCCTTTCAAGCTGCCTCCATCATCCACCACATGATAGGTCATGGTAAGTGTCACACAGCATTAACTGTGCTTCCAAAGGTAGCTACAGCTAGCTGGAGTGAAAGGAGCCTTTTCCCAAAGCAGTTAACTGCCAGGCACCAAACCACCCTTAACATTCCTGTAGCATCCTCCATCTGGTCTCCATAGACTTATTAGCATAAACATGCCTACAGTCACCCTTAAATTATACATGAAAAGTGCTTGAGTGTGTGAGAAAGCCAAGGGATGAAAATCATATGACAGACTGGTTTGGGTTGGAAGGAACCTTAAAGATCACCTCGTTCCACCCCCCCCTGTCACAGGCCTTGAATGCTTCCATGGAGGGGGCATCCATGACTTTTCTCAGCAGCCTGTTCCAGTGTCTTAGCACCCTCATAGTGAAGCATTTCTTCCTAATGTCTAACATGAATCTCCCTTCTTCTAGTTTAAGCCATCCACCCCCCATCCCATCCCTCCCTGCCCTTGTCCCAAGCCTCTCCCCATCTTTCCTGGAGCCCCTTCAGGCACTGGAAGGTGCTCTGAGGTCTCCCTGGAGCCTTCTCTTCTCCAGGCTGAACACCCCAACTGTCCCAGCCTGTCTTCATAGGAGTTCTGATCCAGGTATTTGTTGCCTTCTTCAATCACTACTATTCTGCAGGGCTAGACAGTCCTAAAGTCCTTAAAAACTGAAGTAGGAAGGTGGGATACCAAAATACTCATTGTCCAGGGGAAGATGAGAGCACTTTTCAGGCAAGAAATATTGCTGCATCTGTGTTTGATCCTCCATATCATTGTGTCCTGGTTTGAAAGGACCAGGAGAAAAATTGCCTCTGGTTTCTACTGACCTGCTGTTATGGGCTAAAACTGTGACACAGAGTGGAGGTGATGGCATTTCCCAGAAGCAGGACAGGCCTTGGTGAGACAGTTACAATGGGGTGGTTGCGCTGCAAAAGCTTAGACCAACTCTGTTCTCTGACTAGCAACAGAAAAGCCTCTGATTGAACCAAACACGAATGTTGTCATTCTAGACTAGAGTAAAACCAAAACCAAACACTAGTATTCATAGAGTTTTCAAGTCTCCTACTCATCTCCAGTGGTTTTCCCATTTCTGCAGAAAAGATGCTGCTGCTGTTGAGGGGTCACACGGCAGAGATTCAGGCCTATCTCCAGAACTTCCTTACCCACCAGGAGATCCGCTTCCAGCAGCTCGGAATCTCCACCCTGTGCAGGCTGCGGGCAGGTGGGCCCTCCTGGGACGGGCTGGGCTTGCTGGCTGGGGGGGTGGGTGCTGTTAAACTAAAGGCTTTCTGTTCAGCA
>NW_009954619.1:316112-334765 GCF_000747805.2 Chaetura pelagica
AGCAGGGAAACAGGGCTTGGGCTACAGATCTTTTTATCTAATGTAAGAAAGTCTGACACTAGATGCGACCTGAATTTGATAAAGCAAGCATCAAGCAAATTGCATGATCCGCTGGTATTAAAGCTGGGAAGACTCACAGTTTGTTCATGCTTCAAATTCTGCTCCTTGATGTTTTGGTTTTTTTCCATTTTTCATTAGTTTTTGTTGTTTGGGGTAGAAGTTGAGTACAGATGACAGGTAGAATGTGGTAATAAATGTACATGGCGTGTATCTTGACACCTGTATGGCCAGAGCCACAACCCTGCTGCCTCTTGCCAGGCACCTGCTGCATTTGGCAACTGACCTGTAGGCACTGGATCAGACATCAGCAGCAAACTATCTTAAGTGGTCACAGGGATGAAAACTTCATTTGTATCTACTTTGTGTGGTAGAACATTGTTCATAGAATCACAGACTGCGTTGGGTTGGAAGGGATGCTTGAAGGTCATCTAGTCCAGTCCCCCTGCAGGGCACAGGGACCTTTTTAACTAGACCAGATTGCTCAGAGCCTCCTCAAGCCTGACCTGGAATGTCTCCAGGGATAGAACCTCCACCACCTCTCTGGGCAGCTTGTTCCAGTGCTTCACCACCTTGAAACTTTGTTCTGCCTTCTCTCCGTATTACACAGTAGCAAGAACTATCCACTGTATCTAACCTGAAATACAAACTGTTAAGTATCAGCACTAAAATAGAGGTGAAAAAAGCAGTTTGCCTAACACTTGTTTTTCCTCTTCAGACCCAGAATTTTCATTAGCATTCAGAAAAAGCCAAATGGCCACACTCCTTGAGCAAGTCCGACAACAAACAGAAGAAACTCAAGAGCTTCTCAGGGCAGCGATTTGCCAGGACGAGAGTTAATGTTCAAGCTGGACAGCTTATGAAAACTTGCAAGATCCAAGAGCCTGAACTTTCAGGGAAGACAATTCCTCTAATTGGTTCCTGCAGTTAAAATTTTCCTGCTGCTTGCAGTTTCAGATGTTCTGATAACAAGAATCAGAGCAGGTAAAGAAACAATCACTTGAACACTTTAGCTGCTTCAGGGGGCTTGAGGGTGACAGCTGCACTCCTGCCAACAGTTTGGAAAACCTCTCTTATGCTGGAGTAATCATCCCTGGTTTGTTTTTGGATTTCTCATCACCTCCCCAAAAACAACAAAACAACAACAGAAGTGTTGAGGAGCTGATTCGCTTGAAGAGGCACCTCTTGAGTTTGCAGGTTCCTCTGCATTCACCTGCATTTTGTCTCTGTTCCGTGATCCTGATTTCAGAGCATGTTCCAGGGGCCTGCCTTAAGAACCAGAAATTGAATTAACACAGTATAAAGGAAGCAAACCACTAACAGGACACTACAGGAAGAAACTGCTGAGGGACAACTCGGAGAAGCTGCAAGAAATTAGTAAGAAACAAGAATAGGGCCAACACTGCAGGCTCTGCTCTGCAGCAGAAGAGCAGAGGCACATGGAGGCAGGTAAATGCTGCACAGACCATGCTCAGAACAGAGCAGCTGCCATGGCAGAGCTGGGGGAGATGTGCTTGAAAACAGAAATCTCTGTTCTGCAAATGGTCATTTTAAAGGTACTTGCAACAGGAAAACATCAACAAATCTGGCAAAATTAGGACTTGATCTTCTATATTGATATTTCATTTTCAAAGGAGTTTAAGACCAAAAAACAATCATAGTGTGTTTAAATTCAACTAATTTTCTTATGTGTATATAGGCTACTAAACAATCTCCCCCTCCTTCTTCTCCGGAGGAAAAGAGTCTGTTTCACAGATCTTTTAGCCAATCAAAACAGTATTTTTCAGGGGACAAAAAAAAAAAAAGAAGTAGCACAAAGCCTTGAAATTACAAGACAGTAGTTTTTTTTAATGTAGGTTTCTATTTCTAAGATAATAGTAGTTCTGCTAATAATCATATATTAGTTATCTAAGTCCACCTTTGATACATGCTCTTGTCTTTAAATACAAGAATCCTGCTGGAACTTCCTGTTGAACTGGCTGGCATAATGACATTTGGAACCAGGCTCCTGGCAAACACCTGCTCCCAGACAGCAGTTTCTTAAGAAGACATTTCAGAAGGGTTTCCTGCCTTCTGAGGTACTTCTGCACATGCAGATGGAACTGTAGAGCTGCTACTGGCTACAAACATGTAATAAAAGTGAGGTTAAAAACATAATAAAACCATTATTCTGCCACTAAGAGCTCAGCATTGCCTTTTACTGTGGCCCACATCTCTAAGCTTAGTTTTGGTGCTTAGAGGAGGCATTTCTATTAATGATTCCTTTTCATAACTGCTAGTTCTCTCCACTAGGAATATTAAAAAAACACCCAAGCAAACCCACACTCAGAAGCCTCTGCAGCCCAGCAAGCAGGGCCGGGCAGAGAGCACCTTCAGCTAAAGCAGCACAGCATCTTCAGTGTCCATGAGGGACAGGGATTTGCTTGTGAAAGCTCAGGTGAAAGCCCCATGTGCTCAGCTGTGGGCAGCTGCATCTTCTAGAACAGGGTCTCCACAGAGCTGAACAACATGGCTGGGAACAAAGCCAGGACACCTCAAACTTCAGGGCACCTCCCTGGGTGACTTCAGATCATTTTACAAAAAGAAAATCAGAGTAATGTTAAGTAGTGACATTAGAATGTGTTTTTCTTAGACTTTTAATTGCAAACATTACTTCAAGGTCTCAGCAAGAAGGAAACTAATGGAGCATTCCTCATCAGGCATGAGGAGGCAAGAGACAGGTGAGAGGAGCAAAGCCAAGGGTGCAGAGCCCAGCAGTCGTGATGCACTGAATTCTCAGTGTCGCCCCCAGAGGATTTCTCTTCTGTTGGGAGGAGCTGAGCACACGGTCTGGCTGCTGTGAAGGTTTCAGCTCTGCCTTCTGCAGCTGCTGGTTCTACCTCCCTGAGTCAAGTGTTGCTTCTGACACTACAAATGCCCAAGCCAGTTGCAATGGCAGGCAAAGGACCTGGCCTCTGATACCATATTTTATTAGCAAGAGCAACACTTGACAGAAGAGAAACTATTTTCCCTGCATTTAAAGAAAGGGGCTTAAACCAAGACTTAAAATTTCAATCCCTTCACATTTTTTTCATTGAAATTAAACCTGAACCTGGATCAGTCCTCAAACTTAAGATGGAAGCTAAATCTTACTGGCTATTTCTTTGCTCTGTTTCTAGCTGTAAGTGGCCCTGAACTCATTTTCTAGTAAAGAGATGAGAGGAAACATGAAGTTTTAAGCAGAGCAGGAGTAGCAAGGAGAGTTTTCCATCACAGACTGAGTCCTGCTTCAACTGTACAAGAAAATGAAAATATAAGTAGAAGTAAATATTTCAAACACATTTTATTTGGTACTTTCATGCTATATATAGTTTTAAAGAAAAACTACATATTTTGGACACTTCAAAATATTGTGGCTATGTACATGGAAAACTAAAGAAAGCAAGAAAGGAACCCAATTCACTTCACTGTGTCACAAGGTCCTGTTGAAAGCATTCTGACTGAATGGCTGTTTTTTCCCTTCCACATATATATATTCTGGCAGATGAAGTCTCTTTTTCAGTGATTTTCCATTGCTTTTATCCCATCTCCTGTATAAGATGAACACTTGGCAGCACCAGAAAATCATTTCTTCAAAAATTCTTCAGCTTGTCTCTTTTGGACTTTCTGCCCAGCTTCCTACAGACCAGTGCAGGACTCTTGATGGTACCTTCTCTGGTGGCATGAACTGAAACCCCACAAGCCCCCTTTCCCCAGCCAGGGATCTCCTCAGTGAGCAATGCACCAAGCCCTGGCTGGGGCTCCAAACTCCAAGGCTCTCCCTGTAACCTGGTTAATCACAGTGCAAAAGGGGTGAGACTTGCAGTTCTGCCCAACAGCAACCACAAGAGAGATGGAACCATAGCAGGAGAAATCAGCACCAGGCTAAAGAGAAAGCAACCTGCACTGCTCCTCTTACCACTCTGCTGTCCTGCTTTATAAAAAACACATGCTACATAAAAAGCACAAGCAAGGACCATTTTCCAGTTGCTCTGAAACGAGCAAAACCAAAAATCCCCAAACAAACCTGCTTTGTCATCCAGAAGTCAAATACTTCAGGTTTCACACAGTCTTCAGTAGTCTGATAAGGCAAAGGAAAAGTCTTCCACCCTTCAGAACAGCAGCAGTTTACAGGATTCAGAAGGTATTTCCTGTGTGTGCACATGTGCATACACATCTTTTATAGTTTTATGAACATGGACGTAACAAAAACAAATAATCACGTTTTCAGTATCATTTTACCACACTTTTCTAATTTATTCAATTAAATGATTTATTTCTGTACTGAACAAAATTCATAAATACACAATCTAGAAGAACAATAGGTTTTCCTCTTGTCCATGAAAAAATAATGCTTTCAAATTTTCACATTTTAAAACCTGCCTTTTGTGTGTGTTTTTAGAGAAAATGCAAGAAGATCATAGTGCCATCTTAATTTACAGAATGTCCCTGTAGGAATTACATTTACAAGAACCTGATACAGAAGCCTATACTTTGCCCCCATAATTAGAGTTCTCTGCAATAATATTTAAACCAACAGGTTTAAATAATACACCCCATTAACTCTACTTGTAGAGCAATGAGGTATTTATTTTCAAGTATTAGAACCACAAAGTGTAAAAGATTCTTTGCCAATTTTACAATTATGCCTCTTAAACCAACACCCACCTTTTTAAAAAAAAAAGAATCAGTCCCACCACCCAAATCAGCCCATTGCTTTCAGATTCCAGTGTCTCCTGTCTTAAGAAATGCAGAAATATCCATTTACTAACAGAAAAAGCTTGTTGGAAAAAGCCGTATTAAGTAATGCACGTGAAGCATGATTTTTCTAGTGATGAAAGCTATTAGAAAGGTGATCCAAGTCTATTCCCATCATTTCTTCTGCTGGTTTTACTAAAGTCCTTCCAAAAAAGATATTAAAGAAATTTTTAAAAAACTGCACAGAAAAAATAAAACACGCCTTCATAGCATGGAAGAAACTCCACTGACTGCAGAGATGCTCATATCACCTTTGGTTCTTCAGAAGAAACAATCAGATCACTTCTACAACAGAAGGTATCAAAAATGACAGGTCAGCAAAGAGGGACAAAGCTCACTTCAAAATGCTATGTATTTATGCAATTATTTACTGTCAGATGATTTTCCTTACATTCTCTAGACACAGAAAAAGAAATTGAGAGCCCAATTCAACTGGCTAAATTTTATTTGTTTACCTAACATCCTTGAAAAGTTATTGGGAGAAACCCAGCGTGCTGCAAACCATCCCTCAGCATTTGTGTCAGCAAGAACTTGGTGAGCAAAGTGCTCCCAGCATGTCCCACAGAAGGCAGGCACCAGCCCCTCCTCAGGGGGCATTTCAAAATGCTTCCATTTCCATCACCTTATATCAATTAAGAGCTCTAGATCCTCTGTCAATCACAACACGAGTGTTAATGAACCAAGTCAAACCTACCTGCTGTTTGATGTGTTTGAACACTATCTACCTGAGGCAAGAGAGTCCCCTTATCTTCAAAGGCTATGATTGGATTCAGGGGAATTTCAGGACTGTTGCTTCCATCATTGTTCATGGCGTCCAGCCGGGGCGGTTTGGAACCAAGAGGCAGGTTTATAATCTCTTCAAAGTTATCATTCTGCATAGACATTCCATTCTCATTTGCATTTTTCTCTGGATTGAGATTGCTGAAAGAGAAAAGGAGGCATTTCCTCATACACTCCATCTAGAACAGAAATTCACTCTCCCTCAAAGCAATACTACCAATGGAAAGGGTTTTCATGAATCCAGAGGATTCTTTGAGCCAGTAAAAGCAAAACAATGTTTCTACCACAGCAGCAGCTCTTTTTGCAGCCAGGTACCAGATTTGCCTTCCCTCAAACACACAGGATAGTCCCTACATTTGGCCACACAATACCCAGAACGACAGGAGCTTCAGAAACACTGGTTCTGAGCAGGGACTGTGAAGGGCAGCAGCAGGAACACCCCAGCAGCACCCCCAATGCACCTTGCAGCCTCTAACACCTTTTTTCAGGTCTCATAACCTTTGCCATGCCCTTCCTCTTATTGCAAATCCATGTAATTGCTCTTAGATAAGATTACTGTCATTTCTGTTATTCCCTGGATCAGCTCCTGCTTCCAGTGTTGGAGCAGCCTCTTCTGGCTGCCACTCAACCAGATAAAAAGCTCCCTTCCCAACACAGCTTCTCCTTTCAGGCCCTCCTGCCCTCCAAGTTCCTAGGGCTTTCTGCCAAGGCACTGCACAGCTCTGTACTGCTCCCACTCCCCACGCCCAAGCCAAGAGAAACCCCTTTCAGCATCCTTTGTGCCAACCTGCACCTTCCCACCTGCATTGGGCAGAGGTGCCTCATGAGGAAGCTCTTGGACATCCCCCCATTGGGAGCTGCTCCAGCCCACACACACTCTGCAATTACACTGCTCTCCTGCTGACAGTCCTGCCTCTGCCCTCCCAACCCTGTCATTAGACTCTGTGCTGTCAAATCGTGTTGTCTCTGCAGACACAGGGACTCTCTTGCCAGAGGGGAGAGGCTCAGGTGCTACCTCAGTGGACAGGATGACAGTAATGGGACCACAAGCAGGTACTCAACTGACACTCGCAAATCCTGGGATCTTTCACCAGTGCTTCTGAAGGCCCTCAGGTTAGATCCTGACAATCTTGGGCACCTATTTCCCTATTCAGATCACATTATGAGTATTCAGATTGTTTGGAAATGCTACAGCCACAAAGGCAATTTTCCTAGATTTAAAGCAAGCTATCAGTTTCCTCGGGCTGTTTCTGAGCAGGTGGCTTGGTTTCACAGGCTAATTTTCTCTAACCTTAAAAAACAAACAAGCAAACAAACAAAACCTGCTTGCAAGTGACATATGTTTTACCATAATTTACTGGCTTCTTTGGGTGCCCAGCTCTTCACAAACAATTTCAGAATCCTTTTGCAGTACTTTCCAGGAGACAGAAAATAATTACTGCTCTTTGAAAGTTTCCCAAGCCACATTTTCCTGTGAGAATGACATGCTGGGTTTCATCCCAAGCCTTTCCACCCATCACTAGTTCTTTTTCAGAAAGGCATTCCCCTTTTTTTTATTTGTGGCTCTACCAAGTGCATTTCAGAGTGGGAAGTTTGTTTCTCAGCACTGAGCTTGGGAGCAGCCACAGAAGCCCAGCAGGAGCTGGGGCAGGTCACAAGCCACCAGGTCCCTTTTCTGCAGAGATTTGCACCTCCAAAGTGAGGAGCAGAGGCTGAAATGCTTTAGAACTAATAAAGCTGCTCATTTACATCTAGTTAATAGGTTATTGATCACTATAAGGTAACCTGTTACTTATTTTGTCCCTGCCTACTACAAGTCACCTTACCAGAGCAAGGATAACAGGGTAAGTTTGATGGGTAGGTAAGAACATGGAGGAAAGAGCAACTGCTGATTTATGTGAACTAAACAGCAAAGGACTTGAGTGCAACAAAAACAACCCTTGCTTCTGCAAACAGATATGAATGTTTCTACCCAACTGATCCGCTGACTTCACAAATTAATAGTTCATTTTCATTTACTTGTCATTGCCCCACCAGCATTGCAGACTGAGTTGCTCCAGGATTCACAGATGTCTTTTGTGCACTCACAAAGGGGGGGCAGAAGGTGAAACCATTACTGTGAATCTTCTATATTCAATGCTGTAAAGTTTTTTATATTTTATGCTGTTTGCTCCACCAGATTACCAGGAAATCAAGTCTAGAAGGAACAAAGGGAACAACAGAACTGTGGCATTAATTCCACTTGACATGGCAGAGGCCATAAACTCCAAAGGAGATTAGACAAATTCCTAGGAGATCTGTTTGCCCTCCAGCTTCTGGTAATTAGCAGCTTAGGGACTACTAGAGCCTATGCTTGCATTTGGGCCACAATGCTCAGTAACCCTTTTCTGACCAGAGGATCTCCTGGTTCCTACTTTTTTCCTTTTCACTATCTCCCTACGTGACTGCTACAGGCCATTAATGCAAAAAAAAAATAAAATACAGAAAAGTAATGGATTATTGATCTGCTACAGCTGTTCTCACTGTCTTATGTCCCATTCTTAGAGATGTGTCAGTCCAGCACAACACCGGAGATACCCTCTTCAGGCATGTAATACTGCAGCTGTGTTTCTAAGAGCTGGGTAATTTTGGCATTGTACCATAGTCCATAAGTGTGGCAGCAGCAAGACACACAGAGGAAGCTGCCTGAGTTATTCAGAGTGCTTTCCAACAGAAAAGCCTTGCAAGCATCTGAGGACAGCTTCACAGCAGCTAAAAAGAATTAAGTGTCTGTGCAGCTTTGCTTTTGGAACCAGACACATCAATATTAACAAGATAGACCAGAGGGAGTTGTGTGAAGAGCAGCTAATTTAGGTAAAGGAACTGGAACACTGAAAAAGGTAAAAACTACTGAAAATTACATCTGACACAGATCATTTTAGACAAAGCTCTGTGTAGACATCATTATATGTAAAGAATTTGAAGAGGGTAAAGAAGAATAAAAAAGATCAACTTTCAGAATTTGATGTGTCTTTCTTTCTGATAACCCATCTGAAACCAATATCAAATAAGAAAAAAAAAAACTGATTTGCATGTTTTTGGAATGTGCCAAAATACTTTCACACCTGCTATTCCTGATGGGAAAGACAATGTCAGTCACCTCATTTATTGACATGGTTTTAGCAGAGATGTCACAAGCAGACATTAAGAGCAGAATAGACCCCAGACTTCTGGATTATTTAAATCAAGGTTGGAAAAGACCTTCAAGATCATCCAGTCCAACCATCCACCTTACAATGCCTGACCACTAAACCAGCTCACTCAGCTCCATATTTACCCCTTTTTTGAGCACCTCCAGGGGTGATCCCTCCCCCACCTCCCTGGGCAGCCTGTTCCAAGACCTCAGCACTCCTTCTGTGAAGAAGTTTTTCCAAATATCCAGCCTGACACTGCTGGCTCATGTTCAGCCCTCACGATGATAGGACTGACATTGTTCTCTGGTGGGAGGTGTCCCTGCCCACACAGGGGCTTGGGGCTGGATGACCTTTAAGGTCCCTTCCCACCCAACCCATTCCATGACTGAAATCACTATGAAATGAGGGGCTGGAGGCCTAGGGTAGGGAAGGTGGTGCTAAGTTTTTTCCAGACAAAAGCCAAATCTTCCTTGGGACTGGAGTGAGGACCTTGCACAGGAGCCCATCTCCACCTGCTGCTGGTGTGCACAGAGGTGCAGAGCCCTGTGCTGGCCCCTGGGGCTTGGACCATGTGATAACATCTGTGCTGCCAAGTATTCCTTGCAAAAGGTTGTCAGGCTACCTGGGATAAGCTCACTCTGGGATGCTACCAAGTGCTTCAGCCTTTGCCTTCCCAGTCAGGGTGGCTGTATCTCTGGAGCCCCCACACACCCATGTCCAGTTTCCTTTCCACACACCCCTCCTTTTGTTGCTGTTCTTCAGTCTCATTTATTCAGTCATTGCTTGGGCCACTCTGAGGTTCCTTCCACAGGGGTCAGTGCCACATGAGAGCATTAATTAGCCGGGCACACTTTACATGACAACTCTCAAGGCGCTGATAAGGCTGGGAGTGATTAATATTTAATGGCTGCCTGAGACAATGAGGATGTGGCTCCTGCAGCTCCTCCAGGGCAGTGCAGAGCCCAGTGACACTGACAGCACTTCCCTCAGCAGAAGCCTCCCTGGGGCATGACAGCAGGCTAGGATCCCCCAGGCAGACAGAGGGACAAGAGAGGGCAAATTCCTCCTTCAATTAGTGCCAATCACACCCTGCAGCACACTGCCCATTATGGGCTAGTGATGCCTTCCCATATCCAGTGTCTTCTGTGCATATTCTGACACTGCCTGCACAAAACATGACAGCACCAAGGGGCTGTTTGGCTTTCTGCATTGCTAAAGCTGAAATGACTGACAGCTCTTCCTCACGTAGCAGCTTTCACTCTGTTCAACACCAAGGTTTCATTTCAACAGTTTCTCTGAGTCTGACTGACTTGCTTCATTGGCTATAGAGAAAGCTCCCCATGTGAAACATCTGCCTCCCCAAATTCTCCTTACAGAGGACAAAGGGTTTGGTTTTTTTTAAAAATAAAGCTGCTCATTTACATCTAGTTAATAGGTTATTGATCACTATAAGGTAACCTGTTACTTATTTTGTCCCTGCCTACTACAAGTCACCTTACCAGAGCAAGGATAACAGGGTAAGTTTGATGGGTAGGTAAGAACATGGAGGAAAGAGCAACTGCTGATTTATGTGAACTAAACAGCAAAGGACTTGAGTGCAACAAAAACAACCCTTGCTTCTGCAAACAGATATGAATGTTTCTACCCAACTGATCCGCTGACTTCACAAATTAATAGTTCATTTTCATTTACTTGTCATTGCCCCACCAGCATTGCAGACTGAGTTGCTCCAGGATTCACAGATGTCTTTTGTGCACTCACAAAGGGGGGGCAGAAGGTGAAACCATTACTGTGAATCTTCTATATTCAATGCTGTAAAGTTTTTTATATTTTATGCTGTTTGCTCCACCAGATTACCAGGAAATCAAGTCTAGAAGGAACAAAGGGAACAACAGAACTGTGGCATTAATTCCACTTGACATGGCAGAGGCCATAAACTCCAAAGGAGATTAGACAAATTCCTAGGAGATCTGTTTGCCCTCCAGCTTCTGGTAATTAGCAGCTTAGGGACTACTAGAGCCTATGCTTGCATTTGGGCCACAATGCTCAGTAACCCTTTTCTGACCAGAGGATCTCCTGGTTCCTACTTTTTTCCTTTTCACTATCTCCCTACGTGACTGCTACAGGCCATTAATGCAAAAAAAAAATAAAATACAGAAAAGTAATGGATTATTGATCTGCTACAGCTGTTCTCACTGTCTTATGTCCCATTCTTAGAGATGTGTCAGTCCAGCACAACACCGGAGATACCCTCTTCAGGCATGTAATACTGCAGCTGTGTTTCTAAGAGCTGGGTAATTTTGGCATTGTACCATAGTCCATAAGTGTGGCAGCAGCAAGACACACAGAGGAAGCTGCCTGAGTTATTCAGAGTGCTTTCCAACAGAAAAGCCTTGCAAGCATCTGAGGACAGCTTCACAGCAGCTAAAAAGAATTAAGTGTCTGTGCAGCTTTGCTTTTGGAACCAGACACATCAATATTAACAAGATAGACCAGAGGGAGTTGTGTGAAGAGCAGCTAATTTAGGTAAAGGAACTGGAACACTGAAAAAGGTAAAAACTACTGAAAATTACATCTGACACAGATCATTTTAGACAAAGCTCTGTGTAGACATCATTATATGTAAAGAATTTGAAGAGGGTAAAGAAGAATAAAAAAGATCAACTTTCAGAATTTGATGTGTCTTTCTTTCTGATAACCCATCTGAAACCAATATCAAATAAGAAAAAAAAAAACTGATTTGCATGTTTTTGGAATGTGCCAAAATACTTTCACACCTGCTATTCCTGATGGGAAAGACAATGTCAGTCACCTCATTTATTGACATGGTTTTAGCAGAGATGTCACAAGCAGACATTAAGAGCAGAATAGACCCCAGACTTCTGGATTATTTAAATCAAGGTTGGAAAAGACCTTCAAGATCATCCAGTCCAACCATCCACCTTACAATGCCTGACCACTAAACCAGCTCACTCAGCTCCATATTTACCCCTTTTTTGAGCACCTCCAGGGGTGATCCCTCCCCCACCTCCCTGGGCAGCCTGTTCCAAGACCTCAGCACTCCTTCTGTGAAGAAGTTTTTCCAAATATCCAGCCTGACACTGCTGGCTCATGTTCAGCCCTCACGATGATAGGACTGACATTGTTCTCTGGTGGGAGGTGTCCCTGCCCACACAGGGGCTTGGGGCTGGATGACCTTTAAGGTCCCTTCCCACCCAACCCATTCCATGACTGAAATCACTATGAAATGAGGGGCTGGAGGCCTAGGGTAGGGAAGGTGGTGCTAAGTTTTTTCCAGACAAAAGCCAAATCTTCCTTGGGACTGGAGTGAGGACCTTGCACAGGAGCCCATCTCCACCTGCTGCTGGTGTGCACAGAGGTGCAGAGCCCTGTGCTGGCCCCTGGGGCTTGGACCATGTGATAACATCTGTGCTGCCAAGTATTCCTTGCAAAAGGTTGTCAGGCTACCTGGGATAAGCTCACTCTGGGATGCTACCAAGTGCTTCAGCCTTTGCCTTCCCAGTCAGGGTGGCTGTATCTCTGGAGCCCCCACACACCCATGTCCAGTTTCCTTTCCACACACCCCTCCTTTTGTTGCTGTTCTTCAGTCTCATTTATTCAGTCATTGCTTGGGCCACTCTGAGGTTCCTTCCACAGGGGTCAGTGCCACATGAGAGCATTAATTAGCCGGGCACACTTTACATGACAACTCTCAAGGCGCTGATAAGGCTGGGAGTGATTAATATTTAATGGCTGCCTGAGACAATGAGGATGTGGCTCCTGCAGCTCCTCCAGGGCAGTGCAGAGCCCAGTGACACTGACAGCACTTCCCTCAGCAGGAGCCTCCCTGGGGCATGACAGCAGGCTAGGATCCCCCAGGCAGACAGAGGGACAAGAGAGGGCAAATTCCTCCTTCAATTAGTGCCAATCACACCCTGCAGCACACTGCCCATTATGGGCTAGTGATGCCTTCCCATATCCAGTGTCTTCTGTGCATATTCTGACACTGCCTGCACAAAACATGACAGCACCAAGGGGCTGTTTGGCTTTCTGCATTGCTAAAGCTGAAATGACTGACAGCTCTTCCTCACGTAGCAGCTTTCACTCTGTTCAACACCAAGGTTTCATTTCAACAGTTTCTCTGAGTCTGACTGACTTGCTTCATTGGCTATAGAGAAAGCTCCCCATGTGAAACATCTGCCTCCCCAAATTCTCCTTACAGAGGACAAAGGGTTTGGTTTTTTTTAAAATGTGAAGCCAAAAACCAGTGGTTCTGTATCTCACGAGGGACTTTTGCTTAGTAAGCAAAACTAGCTAATACTTCAAACAGCTCAGAAATGGAAACGTCTGGCCTGAAAGGGCAGTGTCCAGTATGCACACCAAGAAAACCAGCACTCCAAATCCAGAGGGGTTTTGATGATGCTCAATACGTGGGAAAGAACAGAAAAAAACTGCCCTTTTCATTAAGTTTAACTTATGTAATAATTGCTGGCAAACAAGACATTGTCTCAAACACTGCAAAGATCCTGCTGCATTTTCACAAAATTCTTCCCTATCAGTTGGCAAAAACAGGTTGCTGCCAAGTGAGAGAAAGGTCTTTTCTGGACACAGGAAAATAGGAAGAGTAATCAGCTGTCTCTTATTTAGTTAATGAATACATGGATCTGATTTATTGCTCCAGCAACCCTTATCCTCTTCACCACCCAAGGCTTGGCAGTGTTCTTACCTGTCCATGTTTTCAGGGGGCTGTTGATGTGCCACGACCACCCGTGAGCAGGTGAGGGATGTCCCGTTGTGTGGAGGTGCTGTGGCCTGGAGCTGAGGTCCTCCTGCCGGTTCCACAGGAGATGCAGGACTGGTTATGGCTGCAGAGAGAAAACAAGCTTTCATAAAACCAATTGGCACCATCTCACTGCAGACTAGGATAAAACATTCCCTGCAAAAGAGCCCACTCAAGGCAAGCAACTGTTTTAAAAGTTTTCACATCCCTCCCTCCCCCACACCACCTCCTTTGTCAAGTTTTTGGGCACACAAGCCCTGTTTCTGGTCTGAAGTAATTGCCACAGATTTCAAAGTTACAGCTTTATGGACAAGAATAAACATCTTACAATTACATACACAATTCCAACACATAAGCCAGTGGTCAAAATAGGCAGAAAATCTGGCAGAACATGGTGCTGGCAATTTTCAACTAGCAATAGCAAATTAACTAGGAGAACACAGAGACATCATCAATTCCATACACTGGTATTTCTTGGTTCCAATGTTGATCACTGCCTGTAATGCAAAATGAAATGAAGAAGAAAAAAAATCTCCACAGGAAAGATACTTCTTTCAACAAGTACAAAATCACTACTATAAAATGCTGTAGGGAACAAGACAAAATTAGAATGTTCCTGTGCCTCATCCAAAGACCGTATCACAGATGTTACTGTCCTGCCCCAGGAGGTTCATTTAAAGCACAACCACAGGCTCCTGCATCATATCTTCAGTCACACTGACACACACAGCTCAGCAAAAGGCAGCAGTTGCCCCCCACCCACAGTGGCATCTGTTCCAAGAATCACAAGGACAATGTAGTGTTCATGGGCTTGGACATGTGTATCTGGGTTACCCCAAACCTCATCTGAGGAGACTCCTTTAGTTGGTCTGGCTTTGCTATGCTCTAAATGCTTGAACTGAAGTCTTTCACAACAAATGTCTTAGTCTGATCTTTGACAATTTTTTATGCAAGATATTAGCAATACAGTTGTTGGTGTTTCAACAAGTGGAACAAGAGGAAAATACATTGGCTTTAACATTTAAAAGAGAAAAGCAGAAGAAAGTTGTTCTGCTCTGGAAAGGCAGAGTGATCTTTGCTTTTGAAGCAAAGGTCAAACAAATGATAAAAAGGTGGTGCATTTTGTTTCATTGTGTGATTTGGCCATTCCCACAAAGGTGTCCTCACATTTTCACAAACAATAAGACTGAAAAAAAGAAAAATCACTATTTGTGTACAGTCAACATTCTGTCTGTTAGAGAACAATAACTTAAAGTTGGCTGAAACATGTCCACTCACTCCTACCTTTAACTCAAGGGCATATCTAGATAAAGCAAAGCCAAGCAGTGGAGCAGACCTGAAGGTGAGGGCAGTTTTATCTTTATCCAGTCACTCCTGGACTCCAGCCTTCCCTTGGGCCTGGGGAAAGGGAGGTCCAAATTCTCATATGCCTTAGAAAACTGCCTACTCATCTTCTGCCTCAGGCAGGACAGTGCTAGACACAGGTCAGAGCCATTTAGAGTTTCAAGAATTATTTAAGTGGTTTATAGCACCTTCAACAGTGCCTGCAGCAAAAGAGGCATCTCAGATGCATTCTGCCCTAGCAGTTCCCAAACAGTTTTCCCACTAAGATGTAAACAACTTCCAAAGACACACAAAGAAATCTGTGTCAAAGGGTTTCCTGACAGTCCTAATTAGAGTATGCACTTTAAATAGGGCAAAAAACCCCAAAACTACCCAGTGTTGTTATTTGTCTTCCACATTACTCAACTCACATATAGAATAAAAATAAAAATCATTGTCATTTAATGTGCTATGCTAAGATAAGCCATTTGATGGCAGTGCCTTTAAATACTGCTAATTCAGACTCAGTGATTGTTGAATATGAGCTACACTCTATTTTGTTTCCTTCATTGTAAATATTAAAATCTTACCTAAGATTTTCATGACTTGGAGAAGAAAGGATAGAGGGAACAGAATAGAATGGAAGACTGAAAGCATGGGTGTGGCAGGGAGACTAAGCTTTTGTAAGAGCTGAATTTTGAATGAAATAGAACTTAAGACCAAGTGAATAAGGCGGCAGGTGTGGAAGAGAGAAATCACAAGGAGGTCTTGAGACAATGAAGCTTGTTTTGATGACTGAGATGAAATATTCCTTTAAGAAAATGGAAAGTCTGCAACAACCACATCTGTACTGCTTTGCAAAAGAAACTGCAGAATCAGTTTCTTTTGTGATCAGAATCAGAAAATAATTCCTTTTCCTTTTTTAAACAACTAAACTTGGTAAGAAACTCCCTCTTGTTAAACAACGACATGACAAAGTTGCTAAAAGAGCTGACTCATTTAGTAATGGCCAACTACCTAGTCAGAAAGGCTAAATAAAGAATATTTGCTAAGGCTTCACACTTCACACTTCTCTCCTGGTTTTCTTTACTGCAATTAGTGTGCCAGGTCTCAGAGCCCTATCTCGAGTCATTGTGCTAAGGAGGCATTAATTCAGCAGTGGTGCTCAGGGCACAGTTCAACACAATACCTGCTTCTCCAGGACTACTGGCCTTTGATATATGTCCATTTTGCTGGTCATTGGCTTTCTACAAAGGAAACACAAATTTGTAAATTAAAACTAGCACTAAAGAAGTGAAGCATGCCCAATATTTGCACATGGTAATATCAGCACTGACCTTATCTGCAGCTTCTACACGCCTAGTTCTCTTCATGATCTCTTCAAGCCTCTACAATGAAATGTAAAGGAGTAAAATAATGTTTGCTGGCATTAATTTAATAATATCTCTCCCAAACCACAACTGCTTGCCATTTATCGATTGAATCTGTTTATTGCAAAAAGATTGATTATGTGTTACTGTTGGGCATTTTCCCTTCACTTTCATGTTAGGCAAATGAGGACTGCAGCTTTTCCAAGGGCACAGTTACATCATGGATAACTTCACAGAATCACAGAATATTAGGCGTTGGAAGGGACCTCTGAAGATCATTGAGTCCAACCCCCCTGCCAGAGCAAGACCAAAACTAGGGCAGATCACTCAGAAAGGCATCCAGACAGGTCTGGAAAGGCTCCAGAGAAGGAGCCTCCACAGCCTCTCTGGGCATCCTGTCCCAGGGCTCTGTCACCCTCATAGGAAAGAAGTTCTTCCTCATGTTGAGGTGGAACTTACTGTGCTCGAGTTTGAATCCATTGCCCCTCATCCTATCACAGAGCACAAGTGACAAGAGCTTGTCCTGCCTTCTTGATGCCCTCATGTATTTATAGACATTGATTAGATGCCCCCTCAGTCTTGTCCTCTCTAGACTGAACAGCCCCAGGTCTCTCAGCCTTTCCTCATCAGGCAGGTGTTCCAGTCCCTTCATCATCCTTGTAGCCTCTGTTGGACTCTCTCCGGTAGATGCCTGTCCCTCTGGAACTGGGGAGCCCAGAACTTCCTACAGCTGAGGTGGCAACTGAATTACAGTTTCTCTGCATGTACTGAGTTACCTTCTTCCTTTCCAAGCGCTCCTGCTCTTCCCTTTGGAAATGCTTTTCCCGCTCCAAGCGAATCCGCTCGGCCTCCTCCCGCAGGCGAGCCTCCTCTTCCTTCTGGTGGCAAAGGAAGGGAAGGGAGGAACAACTTATGGCTTAAGGACAGACTGACACTGCTACCTGCTTAACTATGCATATCTGCAACACCCTGAAAAGACACTTTTGGGGTTTACAAGTCACCAGTGATCTTTTCAGACTGAGCTGCACATTCCTTGATTCATCTCCATGTTTTGCATGGGATTAAGGGGTCGTCACTGGACAATGGGCATCATCTCTGGTCATGTGCCTTTTCTGGGGCACACACCTGAATGTACACCAGATAAGAAAAAAATTTCCTAACCTTCACCATTAAAACAGAAGTCAGGAAAGTATCCAAGACATTCCTGAGTGGTGGATAGTTTTGAGAGTTAAACAAAAGCAGCAGAATGTTCTGTGTGGGCAACAGAGTCATCGCTTAACTCAACCAAGGACAAACAGCCACAGGAACATCTGCACAACCTTTGCACTGCTGCTTTTTTGATTAAATGTAAAACTTTTCTGAAATACACTGTAGAGAGGCCTTGCTCCCTGATGGTGATGGCATTGCATGAGGGAACTACTACAACAGTTCATTTGTTAAGGCTGCAATTTCCAAAAACACCTGGCCAAGCGGTACATCTGGGACATTCCTTAGTTTAGCATTTCAAGGACAGCGGCATAAATCTGCTGGGAAAACCCTGCAGTTTCTAAGCTATATTCACTAACACAATCCTTTAAACATTTATTTTCTGAAGCATACATTTATTTATTCACCAGAAGAAAACAATAAGGTTTATGAAGCAGATGGAAGTGCTGAATTCTGGGGGTGAGAAAGTGTACACACAAAGCAAGAGCATATGCAAGAAAAGAATCCTGTCCAAAATCCTTACCACAGCCTTCTCTGAAGCTGGTAAATCAACATTATATCCATAAAAAATGAAAGCACTTTACAAATAGTATATTGATTTATTCACTCTTATGTCTTTTGAGCAGCTGCTCTGATTTCAGGAGGACTGCACCAGGTAAAGGCTCTCCTTGACTAGATTGAAGTGATCAGAACCTATTGCCCTTTCCCATTATCCCCAGACAAAAGCAATACTGGGCACAGGTTCAGATCTCAGCAGTGCCATGTCTCCAGCACTTTGAACAGTTAGTCATCTTGGCATCTAGACTTCCTGTGACTGTGGGGACCAGGAGTTCTCTGGTATAACACCATTCATTAAACCCCCCAGTAAAACTCTTGATTTTTTCATCATAGTTTATCAGGAACAGGAAATTATTTGTTCTTAATAAATAAGTTCTACAGGGAAAACAAAACCAAACAAACCTCAACTCCCTACCACGTTTCTGCCAGGAAGAAATCTCTTTACCACTCTATGGAACAAACGCTGCCACAGCCCTATTCACTATTTATATCTAGGTGCCGCACACAAGGTGTTGCTTCATCGACTTTGCTGCCAATCAGACTGGCACAGAATTCCAGGAGGGAAGCATACTTGTTTCTGAGCACGCTCCATCTCTTCCTTCTCCCTCTGCTCCCTCTCCACCGCCTGCC
>NW_009954619.1:338814-344847 GCF_000747805.2 Chaetura pelagica
CAGAGGAAACTGTGGAGGAGCCAGGGGGGGAAGTTATTTGCTTGGGTGTGCCAGGCAAAAAAGGCAAAGACTTGGACGCATGCCTGTGTAACCACAAGAAGAGATAGTCACTATCAGACATGGTCTGCTGGACACCACCTCCATATCCCTTCTACAACTAAAATAGCTAAAAATAAAACAACTTCACTATTTCTCTGCTGTCAAGCAGGACTGCTGGAGAAACCCATGAGCTTTCATGCAAAATGCTGCTCCTTGCAACTCTCCAGATGTGTGAGCACCAAGCTCAGCCAAGAGGGAAGAAACCAGGTAACTTCCTCCTCCTTCCCCTTCCTCCAAGCAATAGTAATACTTCCCTAAAAGCAAGATTGTCTTTCCTTTGCTGCAGAGAGGAAACATCCACATCACCAAGCAAGTCTGCACTGTTTCACAATTAACAGAACACCCAGAGCTGCCTACAGCTCAACTTCCAGCTAAGCGTGTACTTGGCTTACCAAACTGGAGAGGGAGCTGGCGATCTAGCTTTGGGGTTGGAAGAAAAATGACCTCCTTTAAAGCTGGCTGAGAAGCTGGATGACAAATGGTCTCTCTCTTTTTCTCTTTTGTCAGTCTATAGTTGAGTGAACAAAAAGACAAAGTCAAGCCAGAGTTCACATGGCTAAGGAAAGTAAAGCAAGCTCAGTTAAGGACAAGGGGTTGAGGGGCTGAGAAGAAGCAGTGCTGAGCCAGTAGGTGTGCCAGGCAAAAAAGGCAAAGACTTGGATGCATGCCTGTGTAACCACAAGAAGAGACAGTCAGTATCAGACATGGTCTGCTGGACACCACCTCCATATCCCTTCTACAACTAAAATAGCTAAAACAACTTCACTATTTCTCTGCTGTCAATCAGGACTGCTGGAGAAACCCTTGAGCTTTCATGCACAATGCTGCTCCTTGCAACTCTCCAGATGTGTGAGCACCAAGCCCAGTCAAGAGGGAAGAAACCAGGTAACTTCCTCCTCCTTCCCCTTCCTCCAAGCAATAGTAATACTTCCCTAAAAGCAAGATTGTCTTTCCTTTGCTGCAGAGAGGAAACATCCACATCACCAAGCAAGTCTGCACTGTTTCACAATTAACAGAACACCCAGAGCTGCCTACAGCTCAACTTCCAGCTAAGCGTGTACTTGGCTTACCAAACTGGAGAGGGAGCTGGCGATCTAGCTTTGGGGTTGGAAGAAAAATGACCTCCTTTAAAGCTGGCTGAGAAGCTGGATGACAAATGGTCTCTCTCTTTTTCTCTTTTGTCAGTCTATAGTTGAGTGAACAAAAAGACAAAGTCAAGCCAGAGTTCACATGGCTAAGGAAAGTAAAGCAAGCTCAGTTAAGGACAAGGGGTTGAGGGGCTGAGAAGAAGCAGTGCTGAGCCAGTAGTTTCTGCAGCCTGGTTAACAAGTTCACTAATAGAGCTCCAGTAATCTGCCACCAACTTTGTCAGTAAAGATGCGTTTGACAACAAGAATGCTTCTTAATCATGCTCTCCACTGTCTTAAGATGTAATGGGCTAATTTGCAGAGGCCAATTTTTACACAGGCAAAAAAAAATACCTTTTAAGGGTTGTTCTCTGCTGCCTGCCACAGAGCACCTGCACTGGTCAGTCCCCTTCAAGCCTGGATATCATTTGAAGAAAGAGCAGAATATTCCCTCCACCCCACACTCCCCTAGGCTTGCATTTGGTCACAGTCCCTTTTTGCTTTCATGGTAACACCACAGATGCCCTCAAAGTCCTCAGATGTGGTGCAAATTACCCTGTTCTTTTTTTCTTGAATGACTGATTCCACAGTACATAGTTCTTTCCCATTGATTCTCATACATGGCAGTGATTTCCTCTTATCCTTCTTCATTTGCAGTCTCAGGATTTCATTTTTGAATATATTTATGTTATGGCTCTGGTTTGTATTAATAAAACTATTGGTTTAAAGGAAGCATTTATATAATTCTTCCATATAACTCTAGATTAAAAACTTCAAGTTTTTGGAATAATGAGCTCAGACCCCAGGAGTCTGAAGAACAGTGGTGAGTAGCAGTCCCTCTCAACCATGTTAGCTGAGTGGCACCTTGGTGGGTGTACTCTCCTAGGAGCTCTTCAGGCTCCTAGGCTCCGAGCTCATCGTTCCAAAAACCATGAATTTTTCAATCTAGAGTTCAATGGAAGAACTCCCAGGAGAGTACACCAGGTGCCACTCAGCCCACATGATGCTGTGGCTGGGCATGTGCACCTCGCTCCTCGAGAGCCTCAGCAGCTGAGAGCTCTGCAATGCTTGTCTCCTGAACCAAAAGCCAAGTTAAAAACCAAGTCAACTTAATCAGCACATAAGCCCTTGGTTTAAATTCATCAATCCAAGAGGATTTTTATTTTTTTTTCATTATGCTTAGTGATTTTAAATTGCCAAAAGCATAATTTAACATTAGCAATAGATGGTCTCAATCCTGAAGTCACTACTCAAGAGTAATTAGCCAGCTCTTTGGCAGTGTAATTTACAAGATATCTACTGATTATTATGCTGATAATCACCTAAGTCTTCAAAGACTAGACACACTGCAATGTAGAATAATTTTGGCTTGCTAGCAATAACTATACTGGACCTACTTCATTAGTCTTGAAAATAAGACCATCAGAATATTTTGCTGAATATCAGAAAAGTAAAAAAACTGAATTTCTGTAAAAGTTTACAGAAGAGTAAAAAATTCTCCAAACCACACACGCTGCTGGAAATAGCTCTTAACTCAGTCATTTTGTATAAATAACATTTTAATGTTGTCTCCACCAAAATGTATCAACCTTTCTAAGTGAAATAACCAAGCAAACAAAACCAAACCACACCCAAAACACACACAGTGAGGAAGACCAAGAGGTGCTAAACTGATGGCCCAGGCTGGGGCTTGTGATGCACTACGTACCCCCTGGGACCCCTCTGCAGGGACACCCCAGTGCTGTGCCTGCCCTTGAGCCTGACTTCACCTCCAGCTGCCTGAGGCTGAGGGCTGGCAGGGGCTCCTGAGGCTCCATTAACGCTGCTCCCAGCAAGGATGTCAACATTCTGCCCATCAGGCCCAATGAAAATGCAAGCACCTCTTGTATGTTCATTGGCAGAAATGACTTCCCTCTTCTCACACTCAACAAACTCAGGCTGCAGAGTTCAGGAAAAACCTAACTGCTCAGGTTCAGCACAGGGTACTGGAATTGGAGCTGACTGCATCCCACTGGGGCACAACACAGACTCAGTCTGCCTGTCCCCCACTTCTGACTTCCCCTGAAAGCCCAGGTCATAGCACTGTGACCAAACCATTCAGAACCTGTGGAAGCCTTGATTACAAACCATACCTCTAAACCAACCCCTTCCTTCTCAAGGAAGAACAGTTCCCTGGCCTGGTCTCCTAAGTAAAGCTGGAGGGACAGAGCTCTGACTGCTTATGTACAGGGACACGTGTGAGCTCAGGCCTTCCCTCTGAGCCCAGAGGCTCAGCTGAGATTTACTAGAGGCCTCAGGAGAGAGGAATCTACAGGCTTTGTGAAAACAGGTTGCGGATAAACACAGATTCCCCACTGCAGGAAAAGCTGCATCACCAGCTCGGGCCTCACAAGGCAGCAAAGAACCCACCTGAGAAGAGGGCACACACCCCAAGTGCCTCCCTGGCCCCTGAGCAGCTGAGGCAGCCCCTCTGGGGGCTCTTCCACGGGGATGCTTGGGTGCACAATCAGCCAGGTCATCACACAGCAACATCTCAGTTAAAATCCAGCCAACCACAGAACCAGCAGGAGAGGAGGGTCAGAGCTGGCCAGGTGCCCCCACAGGGGGCTGGGTAGGAGGCAGAGCTGCCCCCCGGCTCGCTCACACCCCTGGCACACTCACTCACCCTGACTGGCTGGCTTACTTATCCCCCTGGTCACTCTCTGGTCATTTACCCCCCTGGTCACTCACTCACCCCCTGGTCACCCTCTGGTCACTCACTCACCCCCTGGCCACCCCCTGGTCACTCACTCACCCCCCTGGCCACCCCCTGGTCACTCACTCACCCCCTGGTCACTCTCTGGTCCCTCACTGGTCACTCACTCACCCCCTGGTCACTCTCTGGTCCCTCACTCACCCCCTGGTCACTCTCTGGTCCCTCACTAGTCACTCACTCACCCCCTGGTCACCCACTTACCCCCGCCCGCCGCGCTCCCCGCAGTCCCGCCGCGTCGGCGCAGGCGCAGAGCTTGGCTCGGTCCATGGGATGCCTGCAGCTGGTGGCCTTGTAGGACAGAGGGCTGAGGGGGCTGCAAGATGCTGAACGGGGACAAATGGGGATAACTACGGTGGTGGTTGGGTTTGTCATTTGTTAATTTTATTTACAGAGCAGCATTGGAGAATTGACAGAGGAAAGCCAGCAGGAACAGAAACGACCGAGAAAGACAGAGAAGAAAGAAGGTGTTAATACACAGAAGGACTAACTCTCAAGTCAGAACCACCACTTGATACGTTAGTTTGGCCACACACATAGAAATGATAATTTCAAATTGTAAACCGAAGATGTATTTTAAATACATGAAGAAGTATGCCACGTCACTGGGGAGCAGAAAGTAACAACATTATTTTCTGTTATGTGTACATACAAGTGGTGGTTCTGAAAAAGCAGTGGACATAAGGACTGGTCTGACTGACTAGCTTAGTGTGTGCACCGACATGAATTTCAGTTACATTCAGAACAAAAAACAAACTACAATAAGAATGTCTACTAATTGGTCTTGGAAGTGCAGAAAAATAAAAAGAAACATGCACACAGAGATCAAAACACATGAACAATACAGAACAGTTTCATCTAGGAAATCAATGAAATTTCTGTGTACTTAGCAAGTGATGTGCCATTAAAAATCCCTCATTTAAGAATATCTGAAGTCCACTCATGTAAGAACCTATAGTATTTTTTGATAATACTAGAAAAATAGCTCAAATACACACTCATCAACAAACTATTTTACACATTACAAAAACCAGGCTAACAACTACAAACCAACCTGAGAATTAATATTTGTATCACTAACCAGGCAGCTTTCCTTGGTTTGCAGAAGGATAAAACTACTACAAAGATGCTGAAGGGAGTGGAACATCTCCCTGATGAGGAAAGGCTGAGGGAGCTGGGTCTCTTTAGTGTGGAGAAGAGGAGACTGAGGGGTGACCTCATCCATGGGCACAAATCTGTTCAGGGCAGTGTCAGGAGGACAGAGCCAGGTTTTTTTCAATGATGTCCAGTGACAGGATAAGGAGCAGTGGGTGCAAACTAGAACACAGGAGGTTCCAGGTAAACATCAGAAAAAACTTCTTTGCTGTGAGAGTGACAGAGCCCTGGGACAGGCTGCCCAGAGAGGCTGTGGAGTCTCCTTCTCTGGAGACATTCCAACCCCCCTGGACACGTTCCTGTGTGATGTGCTCTGGGTGATCCTGCCTGGCAGGAGGGTTGGACTGGATGGTCTTTTGAGGTCCTTTCCAACCCTTAAGATTCTGTGATGCTATGAAAAGACAAGCAGCTAATTTTCACTTGCCATGTTGTTAAACGATGCTTTAGGAAGCACTCCCACTGAATTCTGTGCAAACAGGATTACATCCATTCAGAACAGAGTTATTTTAAAAACATTTTGGTTTTGGTGGGTTGTTGACATAAGATCCAGATGTATTCTTATGCTGGATGTCCTCAACAGCTCACTACAAATTTAAGGACATAAATCCATATTTAATTTTATAATTCTTTTTTTGCATTAAAATGTATCTTCAAAGGGCAGGGTAATTTTCTAGGGAATAATGACAGGCTGGGCTGGGCTGAGCTGAGTGCTCAGAGCACAGCTGTGAGCCATTACCACTGCCTAATCACTAATCTCCAGAAAGTGTCCTGCATGAAGGGACTGCAGTTACTGCTCCTAGAGAGCAATACCTGGAAAACAATAGGCAGATGGATCATTCTTCTGGCTGAGACAATTCCAGTTAGCATAGGGAAGGCACTTCAGGGGAACTACCTCAGACT
>NW_009954619.1:344858-364684 GCF_000747805.2 Chaetura pelagica
TTCCTGCTGCCTGCAATCTTCCTCAGTATTCCACTCAGAGCTTATTGCACAGCAGAAACAAAAGCAGTCACCAACAAAATCTTCATCCTTGCTCCAGTAAAGCAACCACTTACAAAATTAAGTCACTGCTTTCTCAAGTATTCCCCCTAATGAAGAGCTAAATTTCCAATGTCCTGCCTGGTAGATGGCATTAAGTATTCATTTTACAAGCTGTCATTTGTGAAGAGTGAAAAGGAATTCTGTACTTGTTAATGCCACTGCTTGCAGAATATCCACTTTTTTTGCTCCTACAGCACTACACTTGTGGAAATGTACTGCAGCCTAATTAGTTCTAAGAGTTCTTAAGAGAAAGCTTCTTTAAAGGTAATCATAGCAGACCTCTATTCCTTCTTACCTTCTACATCCTTTAATTAGAATAACCATCCTGCCCATGTCAGACAGGAAAGACCTGCCCAGGCTCAGACACTCAGGGTGTGCAACATCGTATTGCGATGGCAAAGTCCCCAGTGCAGGATGATAAACATTCCAGGAGAAAAGCAGAGGCAGCTGCCACCTGCCTAAAGCACAGGCTAACTGGGTGCCTAGAGTAAAGCCTGGGCTTTAAATCACCACCTAGCAGTATTTTCACATTTCTGCACATTAATTCTCCCCTCAGTGGGACATGAGAGAGCTTCTCAATCATTGTAACCTCACTAGACCTGCACATGTCACCTCAGGTGCTGCTCAGCCCAGGGCAGCCAGGGCCCATCTTGCTGTCAGTCCCACGTGTCCCATGTGAAGTGCCCTGGGACAGAGTGACACCACTTTTTGCAGCCAGCAGCTCTCAGCCTCAGCAGTGGGTGTGCTCCACTAGCTCCTGCAGCACTGTGGGCATTTCCCTAAGCAATGCATTGTCGTCCCATGTGTGTTGGGGTCCTTTATTGCATTGGTAAGGAAAAAAAGAAATGAAGAAAGAGGTGATGGGAGAAAGAGCAAGAGGCACAGTGAACAAGTGCACACGAAAGCTTTTGTGCTGTGACACCGTGTAATCGTGGTCATTCAAGCTTATTCTGCGATACACTCATAATTAGATCAATCACATTACAACAAAGAATCTGGGAAAATAAGTGGGTGAGACACGAAGCCTCTGCTCTTAGAGGTTTACCTGCATCTCCAGACAATGCAGCTGTGCTTTTACTTCGGGCCAGGAAGGAGTGGGTGGGCGTCAGCAGCCTGCTAACAATGCTGCTCTCCCAGGGACTGAGCTGGAGTCTGCGAGCTGAACATGCACCACACAAGCAAGATGTTAGACCGAACACTGCACAAAACACCACGTTGCAGAAGCATTAGTATTGTCTCCTCACTACTGCATACCATGACAGCCTTGACACTCCTTCAGAGACCGAAAGCATATAGCCATTCATTCAGTGTTTTGCATTTTATTCTTACTCCATTTTAGCAGAGGAATTCCTATAGGAACACACATATCTGAACATCCAATCTGTGTTACTGCTTGTGGCATCAAGGCAAATTGTTATCCATTAATTCTGGTATTTTGCACATAAAGACCGAAAGCATATAACTATTCATTCAGTGTTTTGCTTTTTATTCTTAATCCATTTTAGCAGAGGATTCCTACAGGAACACACATATCTGAACATCCAATCTGTGTTACTGCTTGTGGCATCAAGGCAAATTGTTATCCATTAATTCTGGTATTTTGCACATATGCCACATTCCCTGTTGGGAATGACAGAATAACTTCTGTGCTAGGAGAGCAGTTGCTGCTCCTAAATAAAGGCTTTGATTGAGGTGTTTGTGTCCCAAATTCTTTCTATACATAAGGTACATAGTTACAAAAAGACCCATTACTAAAACACCTTCATGAGTCTTCCAGCCTAGCAAGAAAAGAACAGAGAAGGTTGTTCACTGCTGTACAGAGAATTGTGCCAAAGAAAGAGGTTTTGTCAAAGCATCCCAAAAGGTTACGATACACATCCTGAGGTACCAACCTCAGGAGCTACAGTTGTCTCAGTAACACAGAAGCCAAGAATACAGTAAGTACATTTGATCACTAATTCTCTGTCAAAAAACATGCTAATGATACATTTCAATTTAGAACAGTAACAAGCACCAGCTTTTTGCAGTTAGTCTGTTTTTAAAACACACTACACGTTCACCTGCCCTTCACTCCCTTGCCACGCTTTTCCCAATATTGCCCAATGCAAATTTACATTGTCAATATATTTCTTTCACCTTGTAAAATTTCTTTACTTTTAAAAGAAATACTAGTTAAACACTGATCATGGTGAACTGTAGCTGGAAGAAACCTGAGTTATTTTTTATATTGAAGTAGGTGTTTCTTCGATACTCTGATGCAAGAAATTGTATTATAATGAGCATCACAAACCAAAATAATTAACTAGGTCTCATAGTAGTCCATTATAACAAGCTTAAACCATAGCAAAAATCCTCATGTTGCAAGTGAAATCAGGTCTTCTCAGCATTCATATGCCTTAGTTTGGTGTTCACAGCAACAGAACTGCAGCTTGAATTTATGAGGCTTAGTCTCTAAAACATTCATTGAAGTGACTGGCTGTAATAAACCTGAGATTAATTTGCATTTTTAAAGGTAGAGATCCATCACTTTTAATAGCCATAAACTCTGAATCTGTCTTTAATCTACTCCATGCTGAGTGCCATGAAAAGAGGGGCTGATCTCCACCTCATCCTATAAAAACGTAACTGCTTAATCCACTCTCAGTACTGTTTTTCACTTCTCAAATTGCTCCCCTAAATTCTGCTAACTCAATAAGGGGCATTACTACAGAAATACAGGACTCTCAAACACAGCAGGGTAAGTGTCCTTGCACAATGTATTGCTGCCAGAGCTTTGTGATTAATGGTCCCATTCTGCACTGGTACAGATTACAGGGACACAAAACAGCCTACAGAGACCCCAGGACAGCATTAGGCTTGTAATTTAACAGTGAAGAAAAATCACAGAACTACCATCACACTGCATGCAGTAATGGTAACATCTTTGCTCCCTTTCTTCACCATGCTCAGGGTGGTCACTGTTGGAAGCTGCTGTTACAGGACAATAGACTCATTTTTGTGGTCTCAGTGACACGGGGGAACTTCCATCCACATCACCTAAGGGAAGCAGCCCTGTGCCCACAGCATCCCCCTAGGAGCACTGAGGCAGAGCTTGGGAGCAAACTAGCTGATATGTGCCAGCAGGGAGCTCAGAGACACCAACTTCCTTCTCCATACAGGCAATCAACCTGGATTCAGAAGTTTTACCCCGAGGCTGCAGTCGAGTCTCCCTAAATCTCTACAAGGGGTTTAGACTAGAGTTCACTGAAAGGCACCTTGGCCTTGTGGGTCAAGGTCATCACACACTGAATTTTCCAAGCACACAGCTCCCTGAAAGCAGCCTGTGTGACACTTACAACACACATTCCAACAGTCACTGGCACCACCTTTAACCTACAAGCCGACCAGCTTTCGTCCCGAGTTCCAAGCACAACAGTCCAAGCATCTACAAGACCAGCTTTCGTCCCCTGAGTTCCAAGCACAACAGTCCAAGCATCTACACGCTTTCAACAGCTTCACTTTGGTGTCCAACTCACACTGAACCATCCTGAATACAAATAAAGAGCTTCTCAAAATGAGATAGGCTTTAAAACAATGGGGTCTGTTTGTGGGGTATTTTTTTTCCTCTTTTCCTTTTTGAAGCCTTAGAGTGGAGCCTTCAAGGTTAGTCCTTCAAACTTTCTGACAGACAGGGGAAATGGCATTTTTTTTTCTCATGCTGTGTTAATCTATGACTCTTAGGGCTGTGTACTCCTTGTTTCCACACAGGAAGCACATTTGTGACAGAGCTGCTGGTGCAAGTTACCCCTGCCCCAGCTAGAAGCAGGTTGGATTAAACAGATCAAAGATCTTTATAGCCAACTTGGAACTGAAAAGCACATAAAGTCCCAGGAAGCTGGCAACAGTGAATTGATTACAATAATCTCTATTTGTCTTCAGGATACACAAACTGAACACAGAAAAGTTGTCTTAGCAGCAGCAGAATGAACTGCAAGTAAGCAAACAGCAGCATCTGATCAGTTCTGGCAACAGATGGGAGACAGGGATTTAACAGGCCTCCTGATGAGCACCACGGAGGAGACCTTCTGGTAACTGGTGTTTGCTCACACAGAGCAACAAATGTGTTGGGAGTAGATGAGGAAAAACTACTCCATGCTTAGATTCCCTTTCAACAGGAAACACTACCTGAGCCCTTGCATTTCTTCCATGTAAGTGACGGACAAAGGTGATGCAGTGACTGCAACCATCACTTATTTGAAAGAAAAACTTTATTAACTGCCTGAAAGGAGGTTGTAGCAAGGCAGGGGTTGGTCCCCTCCCTGGTATCAAGCAATAGGACAAGAGGAAATGGCCTCAAGTTGTGCCAGGGGAGGTTTAGATTAGATATTAGAAGAAACTTCTTCACTGAAAGGGTAATTAAACACTAGCACAGGCTGCCCAGGGAGGTGGTTCAATCGCCATCCCTGGAGGTGTTTTAATAGATAAGGTGCTGAGGGACATGGTTTAAGCACTGGACTTGGCAGAGTTGGGTTATGGTTGGACTCAGTGACCTTAAAGGTCTTTTCCAACCAGAAAATTCTGTGCAAAAGCACTGCAGAGGAGGAACACAAATATGGTGCAAGTTTTGCTCTTCAAAACTAATAAAGTATGCAACTCACACCTCATCCAAAATATTATCCCCTTGCTAAGCTTTCCTTAAAGAGCACAATCACCAAAATTTATTGGTCAAGAGGTGCTCTCTTCACTTGAGTAAGTGTTCATGTTTTGTTACAGTTTCAACTACACAGACCTGCTCCACTAACATAAAAGCATGAGAACCCTGTTCTGGCTGCCCGATGAATAACTGTGAAAAAGGGTTAGATAGCAATACTACACTTGAAAAGTAATTAACCAGTCTTTAGCCAATTAGTTAATGAAAGCTTTTGTCTTTTGCTGGGCCAAAATAAAATAACATTCTGTCCTTCAAATGCTGCTTAACAGAAGATATGCTCTTGATGACAGCTATAAGCCACTTAGGGTAAGCTCATCATCCTCATCTCCAGCTCACTGCTCTGCAGGTAGGAAATGCATGACACAGTGTGACTGACATGACAAAGTGCCCTCTGGAAGGGGAGAAGGGGAGGAAACAGTTACAGCCTTCCTTGAAGCTGTGTCTTAAGATGTTGAGGCCCCTGGAAAGACCAGAGGCACTTCCCTGGAGAGATGCTCAACTATAGGTAGGTAACTGACTTTGCACATGGGGACATGTAAAGGGCATGTAAGGCTTTTGGATTTGTTTTCTGCCTTGGAGTCTGAAAGACATGAGACTTCTGAAGATTTCTGTATGGTTTTAATAAAAATGCAAAGCAAAGAATGCCTCAGCATTTAAAGTTCTTTATGTATGACCATCACTTCCATATTACTTCCCTTTCCCCACCACTAGACTGCCTACTACTCAGTCTGACTTCTCCTGAATTTGAAATGGGTGGCAGAAACTATCACATAACCAGTTACAGTCCAGGAGAGACAATCCTTCACACTTACTGCCTGCTGCTGGCTTCCCCACCCACCCCAAGATCATTCCTCAAAGAAGCATCCCTTGGCAAAGAACAGCAACCATCCAGAAAAAGATATATATACCTAAATAAGTAACAGAACTAAAACTGATGGGATTTCAGCTTTTAGAACAAACAATGTTTTGGAATAAATTATTTTCTAATAGAATCCTTTTTTTTTTTTCAAGTTACCAGACTCTATGACTAGGTTAGCCCACTAGGATTAACATGGCTCATCAAATCCACCAGGTAGACATACATAAGCATACATAAAACACAGCACTTGGTTAAGATATGCAAATAATCACATCTAGTAATCAGTTTTGCAACACAACCAAAATTCCATTCTAAAAATTGTTTTTGAAAACATGCATTTATCAGGATTGAAATGGGACAGAACTACTCATTCTTAGTAGAGGACAAAAAAATCCCTACCGAGTACTTTTCTGTAAAGCTCTTTGCACAAGTTAAACAAGAGTTGTTTTGTCATAAAACTCCTTTAATCTCAATGCTTCAATCTCATAAATCCTCAGAACAGAGGCAGTGATTCAGCTATGTTCATTTTTAAAAGCTTGATTTTGTGCAGAGTTGTAAACACCAAAAACACACACTGAAAAAAAGCAATCTTTGAAAAGTAACTGGACACAAAAAGTCAATGAACAGTCCATATGAAAAACACCAGTATCTCTTCAACAAAAATAATTAAAAATGGTACTAAAATAACTGCTTGAAAGCTTCATGCAAAATGTTCTTAGATACTCAAGAACTACTGCTAAAGAAAGGAAAACAAAATAATGTTAAAATGGCCCAACGCAAATAAAAGGTCCCACATGACTGCATGCACTATGGAGCAATGCACTGTTTCGTAGTTGTACCTCATTTACTAAAGACCTGACAGAAGCACTGCTTTTATCATTTGCTAAAGCACGATTGTTTAGGTAAGGTCTCTTGTTTTAAAAAACATGAAATATATATTTCTTCTCACAGGAAAAAATGTTCAACTATTTACTTTTCACATGTGAAGCCTTTTTCACTCCCACTTAGATGAAGTACGGAAAACGACTTCAGAAGCTTGTTTCACGTGCTAAGTAATACATCAATACAGAACATTCTTTCTTGCTCTTTTTTTTTTTTTTTTTTTTTTTTTTTTTTTTTTTTTTTTTTGAACTTTAACAGGGAATGTATCTCAGTTGACATCAGGAGAGGAGATTTACTCTTTGGCTAAGAGACTGCTCTGCTATCTGTGCCTATGTAGTTTTTTATCTCATGTGTTTAGGTTATCTGTGGGAAAAAAACTAGTTTCTTTGTTGGTTTTATTTTTTTTTTTTTTTTTTTTACTTTTTCTCTTTGAAACTGTACCTCTGTCTGGAGAATTTAGTAATGTTGCAGATGAGGAGGAGAGCCGCTTGTTAATGACTGGATCAACATGTTTCGAAAGGTTCATTGTAGAAACAGACCGCCTGTCTGGATCTAAAACAAATGGAGATAATGCTAATTGACAGCCCACATGCAGCAGTGCCAGTTCCTAGGTCACTAGTGGGAGGAGGAAAACATGACTAGGTCACTCCTGCTCTACCACAAGAACTTTCCAAATAGAATGGCATTCTCAGCAGATGCTGTACAGGTGACTCAAAGACTGGGCACAAAACCATTTAATTCAAGTGTCTAAAATATTCTGTTCATTGATTATCATCCAACCAGGTTGCAGCCTAGGACTTAATGGAGGATCTAAAGTGGATATTAGTTGACAAGATTTTATTTCCTCTTTCCTTTTAATATTCTCAAAAAAAATTTGCTCATGGTTTTCAATACAAAGCTTCAGGGGAGGATCAACATGCTTGGAAATGTCAGGTTATTTAGGAAAAAAAAACCCTTAGCAACTGAATAAAAGGGTAGATTTGGGCACTGTCACTAGTCAGAAGGTCAATATAATGACAATACAATGCTGAAAGGTTAAGAGAAGACTAGTGGACAAGGGAAGCAAGGGTAAGCACAGAAGGAATTAAAAGATTTAGTTAAAATACCCTAGTTCTGTGCAAGTGCTAAACTTCCTACCACAGAGACATTTTCTACCTGCTGTGAAAGAAACAGCAGCTAGTCAATCCCAGACAGCTCAGCAGACAGAAAACAAGTCTCTGGGGAAGGCTGGAGGCTACTTGTCATGCATGTGCTTGGTGTGTAGTTCTGAAGGGGTTTATTTTGCTGTAAGAGTCTATTTTAGAGCATTTCAGAGCAGTTTGACATGATGTGCCTGCACCCTGCTGGGGCGATGGCTGTTCCAAGCACACAGATCACACACCTTGTGCACGTGTGTGTGCCATGTGCAAGGTGCTGGCAGAGGCAGAGGAGGGATGAGCTGCACAGACCAGCTACGTGCCTTCTGGCCTCTCAGAAAACCAAACCCAAAAACTACATCCATCAACCACACCTCCTTCACTGCAAACTTGCATTTGGAAATCTGACATGAAGAAGGCACTGGGAGAGTCAGTTCTGCTCCTGCTTGTATCTCAGTGTGCAGGGACCAGCAGTGCTACTCAGCAACACATCCACCCATGCTGAAAGGCAACGGGGCAGGACGTGCCTGAACGCTCTGCTGGGTCACACCTGGGTGTGCAGAAACCTGCCCGTGTGCTGCTTGGGAAGCAGAGACACACTCAGGATGCTGACAATGTTAAGGAGGAGCTTGCTGAAATACTACCTGCCACTGTTTACTTCTGACAAGTATACCAACATTGGATTTACCCCTTCTGACTCAGGGGCTAAAGTACCCTCACCCTGTAGAGAATATTTGCATAGAAATACGGTGCATGAAAAATACTTCTACTCTCCCCAGCTCTAGGAACCATGTAGGTCCCATGCTGGAAACAGGACACTCGGGCTCCATGGGTCACCAATTCTTGTCAGAATGATATTTGTGGGAATGGGATGGGGATTTGGATCTCTCATACCTAATCTATAGCTGAAAAAAATCTATGGTATATCAGTACAGCACAAAAAGTTTCTATACTGGCCGTAACAGATGTACTGCACAAAACAGCTTTCTGAAGATGAAAAATGGTAACATGAAAAAATGATCTCTTATCCTTGGAATGTCAACATTTCTCCTGTGTCAATGAACATTATTTAAATGAATGAAATTCAGCATGAGGATTTGTGTGTAAGTGTTGACCATATGAAACCTACAAATGTAGAACAGGCCAAATGCAACCCACTGCCTAAAAGATTGCTGGGTTTTCGTTCTAAAAAGAAGCATTAGAACACCCATGAGCAACACATCAGCCAATGCATATGGTTACACTTTTCGTTCAGGTGCAAAATCATTGTAAATCCAGTGTATCTGTAGTATGCCAAACAGGTTTTAGAAAAGACAAAAATACTCCTATAGGGTCTCCTTGACTTCACACAGACAGAATATTATGCTTCATTTCAGTGAATTGTGCCAAATCTTTGAAGTCAGCCAGTAGTAACTCTCCATAGTAAAAATAAATAGTAATGAAAAAGTCTGGTACTACCAAGAGTTCTCATCTATCAGCATGATGTTAAGCATGCATTGCAACTACATGAGGGTGGTTTAGTTACTGGTGATCTCATTTCCTGAGAACTAGCTATGGGTAAAGGAATCAACAAACCACAGCAATTATGTACCAGGTTTTCTAGCACCACCCAGAGATCTGAAGTGGTGCTCCAGGCCTGCTAAATCGAGAAAGCTGAATGATGATTCAAAAAAATAACCTAGGGACAGAATGCAAGACAATGATTTTTTTCACAATAAAGAAAATAAAAATCAAGTAAGTTATACAGAGTTAAGCAAAAAAGTAACACCTTCTGAAAAAATAACTATTTATTGAACTTATATATAACAGACTTCAGAACATTCTTTTCTCAACTTTCTTTTTCCTCCTTGATGAAAGCTTGGACACATTGAAATGCACACATTAGAGTAGGAAAATAAGAATCCCAAGTACCATTTTCTGGTGAAATAAATGAAGAACTGGTTCTGTTTTTGGACTTGAGTCATATTTAACAGGTCACATACACATTAATGATTCACAGATTAAGTTAGAGAAGATAATTTAGGTGGAAAAGCAAATAGCAAAAATTCACTTCATTTGCCGATCTTGAAGTTTTCCTAGGGGAGAAAAAAGGGGCTTCTCTCTCCCAAAATATCTGTACACAGTACAGATAGCATATTACAAAGATCCGTTTTTCTTCCTTGTGTCTGTTTTAATCTCAGTATTTGGTTACTTCCACCAGACCTATTTTTTGAGCCATAGCATTTAGGTTTTGCACACAGTAGCTCAGAACACAGGACTGATACAGCACAAGCACACCCACACACAAACAGCAGAGCAGCTGAAGTGAGAAGCTGAAGCAAGATAGCTGTAGAATTAATCAACTCCTGAAGCAAGTTTTAACTTCTGTTCAGATTTCTCCTTGTGATCTTTTTGCTACACACCAACATCAGAAACATTGCCAGCAATTACAAGATGAAGAACAAAGAATACCAAGAAGCACACACTGCATCATCCTCCCCTTCAACAGAAGCAAAGTAAATCCTGCTGGCTGGCCAGGCAGGACCCTGACCAGCACACCAGCCCCATTACCTGTGCTGCTCATGCGGTTCTGCAGGGCTCCTCCCCACGACCACCTGTTCTGCTTCTGTCTTGGCTTCTGGCTCCTTTCCAGCGTGCGACGAACAACAGCTTCATGTCGCTCCTGAAGTACAACAGGAGAACACATTGGCTCATTTTGGGTTTTGACCCTCATGTCCTCAACAAGTGCCTCAGCCTCCACATGGACAAAAGCCAGCAGGCATCTCAGAGCTGTGTTTCAGCTTACCTGCTGCCTAAGACACATACTCAGAGGAACCATCCTAACTCTAGGATAGGATTAAGCAGTAATTAAGCCATAAATAAGTTAAAATATTAACTGTAATTTTGATCTGTTTGAGACCTGCAAAACTACAGAGAGAAAACAGTGGTCCTGCTATGGCAGTCACTACACAAAACATCCTAGGGCTACTTCCCACCTTGAGTCTCGCCCTACTAAGACCACAGGAGAAAGATGAGCCACAAACACCACAAGGATGAGCTGCTACTCTGGAGCAACTGCACACAGTTCCAGCGTAGCTGAGACAAACCAGCCAAGAGCATCTTTCAGTACACACCTTCTTAAAGGTTTTGTTAGGGCAACTAATATTTAGCTACCCTAACACTGAATGGCTAAGAATTAACAGACAAACTTATAAAATTGACCCAATTCATATTTTTCTTCATGTGTTCTTGCTCTAATCCAGATACACTCAGCTGTGTTTGAGTCATAAGGGGCACTTTAAGAAGCAGTATCTGTGCAATAAGGCTTAAAATCCTCTTTTGTACTAACCATGGCTTATGTTGCATTCTATCAACTCCTAAATAAAAAGATTGATAGTACTGCATCTTACAGTAAAAGCAAGCTGAAAAGTGCTCAAGACATTTATTCTTACCTTGTCTTCTTCTATTCTCTGCCTTCGCTTCTCCTCCACAGCAGCTCGCCTTCTCTCTTCCTTTAATCTCTGCTCTTCCAGTTTCTTCCTGCGTTCCTCCAGGTGTTTTTCATAATGCTGCCGGGCTCTCTCTTCTCTTTCTAACCAGATTGTTTCTCTTGCAGCTGTGAGAAAAATCAGAAGTATTAACATGCTATATGTGATGAACTCTGTAATACAATTGGAATAACCAAACTAAATGGAAAAACATTTGAACTCATTTTCTCAAGAAGACTTATGTAATATCCTGATCTCTCCTCATGTATTAAAATACCGTGTGTCCTGGTCGCACATTCATTTCATCTCTATTTCCTAATTATGAATCACCACCAGAAACAGCTCAATTAGTTGAGCACACAGTTTCCAAGTGGAAGAACGGTCAGTTTACAATACCTAAATATTCAAGTCGGGTACATGTGAATACACTTTTGTCATACAAACCAGGATAATTCTCTGTAAGCTTTTACTGCAAGAAGGAAGATAATAAAAAGAACAATACAACTATTACCATGATGCACCTTTCCTGTTGGATCCCTTCTGATGACAACTCTAGCACCTGGACTGTCAGCAGTGCCTACAGCTGCCCAGAGGGAAAGAAATTGCCCACAAAAGCAGCCAATCTAAAGGTGAGTTTAGTCTGCCATGTAAGCTGAAGCTACATGCTTCAGAAGTGCTAATCAAGACAAATCAGGAAGCACTACACAAGACAAATTTGGTTCCCCATCAGGGTCTGCAGTTCTGCTTTGAGCACTGCTGTTTGTCTGACAAGTCATACTCCTAGCTTAGAATACTTTCTCCAAAAACAAATTCTTTCTCCTCCATCCAGAAACCCATCACTGCATACAGAACACCCGTCTGACAACCAAGTTTTACAAAAGGCACAGTGAGGCTGGGAGGTCCTGCCTGTTCCTCATGAGGACATAGAAGGGAGGAAAGAGACACTCAGAGCTTGAGTTTACAGACCTTAACCAGTAAATACTTTACTTCATAAAAGCAAATTTGAACAGAACTAATAATACAATGTGAACAAAACAATACTTGGAATAATTTTTCCCATTTCAACACTAGGTTTTTATCTTCCTCTTTTTCCTCAAATAATTGTCCATTAGTGCTGGACTGCAGGAACATTAAATAACTGTTAAATGCCATCCCTGGAGGATATGATATCACTCTCTCCCCCTCTCCTTTCTGTATAATTACTTCCTGTGAAGCTTCTCCCACTAAATTTCGTCCTCAGAATAGTTTCCTATTTGAGTCTGTTGTTCTGCTTCATTTCTGACCCAGAAATGTTTCAGCCCTACAGACATCACTGTGCAGATACAGAGAGACACAGAGCTTGTAAGACTTCACCTTTAAAAAGCTGCAGGATTTTATGGACTGACTGTAACACGCACGAACTGTAACAATTAGTCTTAATTTCCAGTCTTTACTATTTATCTCTAGATGTCACAGAAATGGATCCTGAAAAAATATTAAAAGCCTTCCCTGTCTTCTTCTTAAAAGTATGTCACTTACATACAGACCCTAATGATGAAATATTTAACTAGCACATAAAAGCAGGATTCATTATACATCTGTTTTCTGAGAAAAAGTGCAACATCTATTTTCATTAATTTAACTTTTTCTACAAATAGGGAAATTATAATTTGTGCTTTAACATTTTGGATTTTTTCAAGGTATTAATTCCTACATTTTCTTTTTATTAGAGAACCAAAGGAGAATATTTGCTTTGTTTCCACTGCTTCCTACACACACTACTGACATTTTTGCATGAACCTAAGGGCTCAGTTTTCTGCCATCTACAAGGTAGGTATATACAGTGACAGAAGCCACTGCCCTCAGATACATGGTTTTTCCTTCAGGAAAAAAAAACACAAAAAACTACCTTAAAATAAACTATCTATTTCATTCTCATGTCCCTATTTATGAATTTGTGGAAACTTTTGTCCTGCTACTCCAGACAGAAATTAAGAAGTTTACTCAAGGGTTAAAAAAGCCTACCCTAAGGTAACAATTAGGGGTATTATATTCTGAATAGGTAGGTGTGCTTCTAGAAGAACAGTGAGCTGGGTTTCATAGAGATACATCAAATGCCTTGTAACAGAAGGGATCAGCAGATGAGCCCTGAGGAAACAAAGACACCTCTAAAAGGTCTGATCAGCTTGGAAGAGCAGCTGCTTTGTAGGATGTGGAAGGGGAAGATGCTCCAGAAGCTGTGCCAGCAGCTGTGCCCAGTGCTCAGCCAGTGCTGGGCTCCAGTACGGGCAGCTCCAAAAAAAGACTTTTCCTGGGGCTGACTTCATGGTCACACACATTACTTGACACCACGCAAGAACCAGCCAAAGAAAGCTGAAATAGCTTCACATAGCACCTGCATCCTGAAAAAGCTTCAATGGCCTAGGAACATTTACATTAAGGATGCAAAATACACAGCCAAGCCACAACCTGACCCTTGTTCTCCTTACTTAGTACAATCTATACATTTGAACACAGTCACGTGATACACAGACACAAAATTAGCATAAAAACAAGATTTAGAAATTGGGCTCTGGACACGCTGTTAATACCTTCTGCTTGTTTGCAAACTGGTAATGCTGGATTAGATTACAAAGCAACATAATTAAGGCTGAATTTCTGGCACCTCTGAAGTGAGTAACAACAAAAGAAAACAAGGTCAATCAAGAAAGAAACATCCCAGTATTAAGAGACATGTAAGACTTGAAACCAATCAGTTTCCACTAGAATTAACTAATTTCAGATGGGAGGTGTTAACTATGCTTCTTGAGGAAATAATTGTGGATTGTTTCCCCAGCTGTGCCCACAGACAGAGAACCCATTCTTTGCAGGGGTTTTGGGCTGCGAGGGAAGATGCACCATGGGCAGGTCCCCCCAGCTCCCATTTGCTGTCCCTTCACTTCATTCCTCTGTCTTCTTTACAGCCCATATAAAGGCCGATCAGGTCTAGCTCTGCACTTCCTCAGTCTGTCTTTTGCATCCCTGGTGGATGGACAGCTTTCCTGGGTAAAGCTCTTTAAGTCCTTGTCAGCCTTTCCAGCCCCTGTTCTTCTGGCTCTGCAGCCCTGCTCTGGACAGTAGCTCCCTCCCCTGCCTCCCCTCTCACTGCCAGCTCTGCTCTGAGACCATGATCACCTCCTTGCTGCATTAGCAGAAAAACAGATCAGTGATGCTTTAACCATACCTAAAAATGGGTTCCGTCAGGCCCCAGGAATGGCTGACTGGACTCATTAAAAGGTGAACTTCAGAGCTGTAATTACAGCTGAAATTCATGTTAGATTCTGAAGCCAACCTTTCCCCTGTAACCATACGTTGAGGGACATTCAGCACAGAAATTGTTTAACTAATCTTCCTTAAAAATGGTTTCCTTGACTTACAACCCTTCTGACACTCAAGTCCTCTGAGGACATTGAAAAATGATCCATATGATTCTGAGTTTCTGTGGGGCTGCTGACTGTGGAAATGTTGGATAAAGTTCTGTCCCCAACTGCCAGTGAAGAGAATAAGCCAGAAGGAATTCACTGACAGAAAGAAATTGTAATTTTTATTAATGGGATGTTTTGCCAGCTATCACTTTCAAAAGGAAAAGGAACACACATCACTATGTGATCTTTAAAATATTATGTTAATGTTTATTCATTGTAAGAACTAAGAATTTATTAGATTTAGCCAACCTGAAACTCAGTCCTATTCTAAAAACTAAGATTAATAACACATTTCCTTAAATGAAGAGTTAAGTCAGATGACAAGACTACCATCTTTTGTTACCACTGCCAGAAACTAAACGAGCCTTATGTCCTTGTCAGGATCGTAATTGTGATTAAAACAGGTCAGTCTTCAAGCACGATTAGTGTAGATAAAACATCCAGAAATCTACAGATCAGAAACCTACAGTCTCACCACACATATTCTATATATAGCCAGTTAACAAAAGAGACAGCACTCATCTTTTCTACTCTCCTCTCTCATTAAAGGGGAGGAATTAATTCAACTTAATTATCTAAAAAAGTTTCCCTCCTTCACGGTTTCACTGATGCATGACTGACGTCCCAGTTTTAACAAAATCCAACTCTGATTTTCAGTGAGACACATTTATATAACAACATTTTACAAGTTGATGTTTAAGATAGACAGCTTAGGCATCTCTTTGCTATGGCCCACATGACATGAGTGACTGATCATTTGCTTTCTGGATTTAAAAAAAAATAAGCTTGCATGTCACTGTAAGAATCATTGCTTTGCTGTTCCGGAACACAAATCTCAAGCGACAGCTCCTAAGTCATTATGTTAGGAGACAAACACACAGATGAAAGTACAACACGACTTTCAGGTTTCTTGTTAGTTTCAAATAACCCCTCATGCAGGAGCACACAGGACAGTCCTGCACCACAGGGACAGCAGAGCTCTTCTGCTACACAAGGAACAACTCCACATCAACTTAACCCCCACAGCTTGATGTTGCTTTCAAAATGTGTCACACAGAATGACACTTTCCTCAACAGAAGTCATGGCCTTCCAGTAACAGATATTCATTTATCCATAGAAAAAATTAAGAGTTCAGTAAAACTTTAGGCAAGCACCTCTCCCTGCACTTGAGCAAAGCATTGTTACTACACAAGGATCAACCCTGGAAAAAGAACAAATTCAGGACCTCAAAGTTGTCATCTATCACAAAGTAATTTAAATGGCCAGGAACTTCCATTTGCTCTGGAACCTGAAGAAACTAAGCTTACACCTGCCATCAACCTCAACGCCAGCAGCAGCTTTTAGGGGACTGGCAAATGCCCTGCTACGTTACCCTCTTGAGCAAGCCAAATCCAAGGCTTTCTTCTTGCCCCTTCAGAACAACCCCACTAATTGGTGCACTTAGGGTACCATGTTATTAGGTGCTATAAAGAAGGAAGGATATTAATGCTATTAAGACCTAGATGGCAATATATCATGGCTCTCCAGATTAGAAAAAGCAGCATAAACTTACAGAAACTGGAAAATGGAAATAAGTAACTTCTGCTTCTCCAGCCATAAAAACAATGCAGCATCCAAAGAAATCAGCGTGAACACATAAAAAAAGTGCTCCCCACTGCTGTGCTCTCCTGCCTCCCAACTGCCACAGCGTGTTCAGGCAGCCAAACATAAAAGCAGTTTTCAGAAAACCACCAGTTTGGCTTCATGTAACTCTCAGGTTCTCCCCACACCACGCTCCATACACTGCCCATCCCCAGCTGCTTGATAAGTGACCTTCACTGTCACTAGTCACCTGAACAGTGCTATGCTTGCTCCTGCACAGGGGACACTTTCATAGGACATTGAGCATGTCTATTTGACACCTACTAAAGGTTTTACCTGACAGAAATCCAAGTTTATGTAGAAAAAGTCAAACCATGCATTGGCAACGTATTCTGCAATTCTATTTTATAGCAATAAAAGATGCATTCAATATATTCCAAAGTCTAACCTTCAAAAGGCTCTAAAATTTAAAAATTCTATTTACATCAGTGAAGCTTCCTTGCAGGATTTCAGAAACCAACTCACTTTCCATTCACATTCACAAAGGTAAGACACAGGTATGTGACTGGAATAGTTAATGATGAAACCCCAGATGATCATGAATTAAGATCTAATTTTAAAATGTGATAGATTATCTGGAGTGACATGGCTGCATATCTAGCTCGCTGAACGCTCCTAGCAGCAAACTGGCCCAAACACTGGATGCAGAGGATTGTCCATAAAAGCCCCTCCAAACCATAAGAAACCCCTGCAGAGCAGGCCTTACCCAGCTGCTTCTCTCGTTCCTCTCTGCGCTCCCGAGCCAGCCGCTGCCTGTCATCAACCCTCAGTGGGGGGGGATGATCTGCCAAGGGAGGGAGGGAGAAAAGCATTACACATAGACCACAACATCAAGTAGTGCCCATAAACCAGCCCCTAAGGGAATGGCGATTCAGCAACTCCAGTTATTCTACTGTCAAAATAGATCACATTTCCAGAAATCCGTCTTATGAAAAAAAAAGATGGAACAATTTTTTAAAAAGTATGTATTCTAAATATCAGGATGTAAACACTCCCAAAAAATGGACTACGTTGGAACTCTGACTTCCAAGCAAGACTACTGCCTGTGAAAAACCAGCAAGGTTTTGTTTCCCAGCCTGTAACAACTTGCTTCCTCGAGAGCATTCTGACAACGCTGTTATTTCATAACCTCTCTAAAAAATGCATCCATGGAAACTTCTGTTATAATGCAACACCCTCTTCCCACCAATATTGCCTAAAAATACTAATAAGGCCTATTTTACAAATCTGAAGCAGCTCAGCACCCAAGCAGAACAGGCTGGGTCTGAACACTGCAGCAGTTCTGGTTGAGCTTTTGAAGGCAGCACGATCCTGATCTCCCCACAGGGGTGTGTGTGTGGGTGTGCAAACTCTAGAGAACACACTAGGACACTGCATCACATGCACAGACTGGCACACCACCAGTAAATAAGACAACTGTTTCTTCAGCTATTCTTGCAGATGGAAAATTAGTGACACAATTTCTTTAACTGCAACTGGCCACTTAGATCACAGCAGCAGGACTAAGGATAAGATGAAGAATCTGTGTCAGAGCTCAGGCTTGACTATAACAATTCAGGCTTAGTTGGAAAAACACCACTTGCCCAGGAAAAAACAAAATGCTGAACAGCCAACATCCTGCTTACAGCCTCAGCAGTGGAGCCGTTCCAGACAAAAAGGGAACAAAATCCAAGTCACCAATTAATCTCAGCATGTTGCCAAAGCTAATTTCCTACTCATCCTAAGCCCGGTCTGTGAAATCTGGAAAGCTACTGATTTTATGCTTTTTCACTAGCACTGAAAAGTTTGCTCTGAATAAAAACACTATAAAAAACCTGAGAGGGAAAAAAAAAAAAAAAAAGTTTCAAAAAGATTTCTGGGTATTGAGAAATTATCTGATTTATTTTACCATTGGGAACTCAGTTTTAAAAGTATTTTTTAAGTATTTTAAGTTAAAGAACTATGTAGAATACTGTCACCATGGAGGTGCACATAAAAACAAGGTCACAGATCCTTTCCTCTATTCAGTGTGAATGCACAAGTAGGCAATTTGCAAAAGCATGTGAGGTCAGCCCACTACCTACCTATGGGAAAAGTTACTAACAAAACACTACAATGGGTCATAAAAATGAGGTGAAATATATATGCAGAAACAAATCCCTGAAGTGAGGATGTGCTGGACAGATTTTGAATAGTTACTTAATTAAACAAAAACATCAGTAATGTGCATTTCATACTCTAACAGAAGTTTCTGCAGCAAAATGAGAGGATCTCCTGCAAGAATGAGTTCACTGAGTCCTTCTTGAACTTCTAAGTGAAAACTTATCATCTCAAGAAGAGCCAGGGACTGCAGCCCATTAATGGTGCTAACAGCACTGCAAAGTAGGAGCTGCAAGGACAGACCCCACTGCACAGCTGGCAGGAAGGGCATCCAAACATGACAGCCCCAATGAAAGGCACAAGTGAACAAGTGACCAGCAGAGACCAAGGCCATAATCCATCCCTGCTACCGACCAGACCTTTAATGCTGGTGACAGAGCTCCCAGTGCTGCCCTTTGAAAGCCATGCCAGGCCTTGCCATGGCACAGAGCTGCCCCAGGTGTGTGGGGACACACCTGGCTGATGATCCCTGTGCTGGCTCACACAGTCTCTTCAGCACATAGACACAGGGCAGAAGCTCAGAACAATATTCCTTCTCCCTCGTGGCTGGGACACGAGATTCAGAAACATGAATTTCTGTAGCATGAGTCATTAGTGCTAGTGGAATAATGTACACCCAATATAAATTCCCTGGGAAAACAAGGATTCCCTTCAAGGGCTGTCAGCAAAGTAAATGTAACATTGAGTTGACAGAGAATGGTGAGACACTGGGGAATAACATGAAATCCTGCTTCTTTCAGAGTGTACCATTATCCTTTCAGGTGGTTGGGTTTTGGTTTTTTTTCCCCTTTTCTTGTGAGGAGAGATTTCCCTGTTGGGGAGAAGCAGCAATTCTTCAAAGAGGCAGAAGGGTTACATGGACAGGCAAACTGAAAAGGTCTCCCTTAAGAATTCCTAATTATAAGCAATGGAAGGAATAAAATACATTTTTAAAGCTGCCCTCTGCCATTCTTTTTGAAGATACCCAATTATTTTCTCTGTATCATATACCTGATTGTGTTCACAAACACAGTCCCTTCTCCCAGCTCCCTGGGATGTCAGAGCAATCCTAAGGAATCCACAGAAAGGGGCAGGCTATGCAAAGTGCAGTGTCTTCAGTAAAAAGCTGCTCCGCATACATTTGGAGCACAAAGAACTGGATCAATATTGGCACAAGGATAGGGAGAACACCTTTCTAGCAGTCCAGCACTGCCTTAGCTAGCAGCTGGAGCATATATTACTGCTGCAAACCTGTCACTGTTAATTAAAAAGCCTTTTCTAAACCTTGAAAATAGTTCATAGTTTGGCTGCAAGCCCAACCTCCAACAACTGCATTCTGAGCCCCTCTTCTGCTGACACCCCAGTACACAGCTTCATTAGCTTCAAATTGGGGCAAAACAAGAAAGTACAGTGGTCCTGCTCACTGTTTTATTTCTCATACCTCTGCTCATTAACCAGAGGGACTGGCATTCCTCCTTTTGCAGCAGGAA
>NW_009954619.1:365016-373076 GCF_000747805.2 Chaetura pelagica
AGCAGGAATTCCAGGAGAAACACACATGGTACTACATACACTCCCTTGCTCATATTCAACATCAAGCAATAGTTTTAAGTTTCTGCACAAAGAGAAGGGAAACATCATGGCAACAAATCCTGCAAGAATCCCTCAGTCCTTAAGAGAAATACCAGATAACTGGGCACATGCAAAGCCTCACAGAGGGCACTGCAGGGAGACCCACATGCTGCCAGAGACATTGCAGTCTGGTTCTGATGCCAGGTGTGTGGATTCACACTCAGCAGCCTATTTCACTACACATGCACAACACAAATGCTTAACATTGTGCCTGAGAGGGATGTCTGAAGATTAAATAAACCATAATTTTATAAAGGAGAAACTAATGTTGTACCTATTGCTGGAAATTATGCCTCCCAACTACAGTTAATACTTAAAACAGTAGTTTTAAATCGCTTATTGTTACTTCAAGATTATTTTTAAGAAAGTAGCAGTTCATTTAAAAGAGCTCAGAAGTCACTTAAAAGTATTTTGCAAAAATTCAGCACTGAAATGGCACTCATTTTTGGTCCCTAATAATATGAACAAAAGGAAAACATAAGCTTTTCAAGTCTTCTATATAATACTCACTGAATTCCTAAGCACAGTTGACATTTGTAGACATGAGGTTGTGATTTTGCTAAGTCAGTAATTGTCATATATACTTACTACATCAGGCCAGGTGCTGTAGCTCATGAACTATCAGCTGCACTCAGTATGACTTCAAGTCAGACTACTATTGTTCTCAATTTCCATCTATAATCCTCAATCTCTTCTCACAAATGTCTGCCTCAATTCTGCCCTTGACTCCAAGGGGGCTAATTTCTTGTATTAAAGAAACTAAAAAGGATATAAAGTTGAAAACAACAGCCAGTTCGTATGTTAGTTCCCAGGGGTGCTGTGAGGGCAAACAAATGTAAGCCAATGCCTTGCTTGGATCTCAAACTCTTCTCCTTGTCCAGCTCCCTTTGCACTCCCATGCACACACTCAGAGTTGCCTCGGGCTCCTCAGACTTGCTCAGCCTGTGGACACCTTCCAGACAGTAACAACACTGTTTATAGTGACAGCTGTCACCCCTGCTGCAAGCACTTTGCCTTGACAACGTGCATATGATGAAATCCATATACAGTCTAAAGGAAAGCACCATCAAGCTGCAAACAACCAACCAAGAAACCACCAGCTGTCAGGAGCTCTCTCTTCCGCAGGGCTTTCACCAGCTGGGTGCAGAGCAGGACCCTGCACACCTGCCTGTGTCCTTCCCTCTCTCCAGCCCCAGGAACCCCCTGTTCCTTTCTACAGACCAGCACCAATGAAGGGAAGCAGGAGCTGCTGGGACTGAGAAATGGAAACTGGGATTAAAGCACTGCAGGATAAAAGTGATGCTGAACACTGTCTGATGTTCTGTTTTTCCCTGGGAGTGGCCAATGTTACCTCCATTCTCGCCTTTTTCCCCCTGCATCTACTGGGGAGCAGCTGGGAATGCTGTGCCTGGTACCAGCCCCAGGTGTGATCTGTTCTGCACAGACAGCTCTGGGATTGCTTCCCTCTGGGACACAAGCCCAGGGTACCCAGTTTGGAGACAGTCTGGCAGTGCAGAACAGCCACTGAGTTGTCAGGCTGCCAGGGAGCTGGAACAGAGTGCTCACAGTGTGCCTAGTCCTCAGCAACCCCAGTCCCTCTGCTTTCTCAGGCATCTGTCCAAGATCATCATCAATCCCACATTTTAAGCTTGGGTACCTGAATTGCAACACAGACAAAATTTAGATATTTAAGTGCTCTTCTGGATCTTGGTCTAAGCATGCAAATGGAACAGACTTGTGGCATCAAGGACTACAATAAGCACTCCAGTACATGGACTTCCAGCTGTGTAAGTGAACAGAGAATTAAATCCACACACGGTACCAGGCAGGGACGGTGAACTACAAACACCTGCCTGCTGCAGAGTGTGTTACAGAAGGTGGAATGCTTTGTGACAAGTGAAGAAATGTCTGAACAGGAGCACATTTATACAAAGCTGTAAATCCTTGCCTAAAGCAGGAAATTCTTATACATTCACAGATGCAGGTCAAGTGGCTTCTATTGCATTATCTCACTTCCCAACCCTCATTCCTAAACTGTATTAAAATAAAAGTAGATTTTTTTTTTCAGTTTTGCCTCTTTGAAAAAAGATTCCAGTCCATCTACACATGAAGTCACCGATACCCGTTCTGACTGAAACAATGAAAGAGGTGTAAGGGCATCAGCATTTTACAAGTTCCTAAGTAAACAGCTCTTTTTTTCACACACCACTGAGGTAAAGAGCCTTTTAACATGAAGGCTGTGAAACTGTGTACCTGGTTTAGTGCCAGTGCTGCTTTGTCCTGAACTGACTTTCTTGTCTTGTATTTTAGAACCTTCAGCTCCTAAAACAAGGAAGAAAAAGGAAAGAGATTAATTAACCATATTATTAAACAACAGTTCAACCACTCTATTATAATGCAACTTAAACATCACGGAGACTGTTATGGAATACTACTTTAATACCATTCTACCCCATTTTGCATAGAAAAAACTCTGAAGGTTACACAGATAACCTTGAAGCCACAATACAAGTTCCCCATCAAGTGTGGAAAGAGCCACAAGAAGACTCCATTTTAACGATGTTACTTTTAATGAGGTATATACTGATTTTTTTTTCATGCTATATTAATGCTACACATGCAGCTGATTTACTTTTTCCTTCTCAGCAATTCTGTGGAAACCTTTACTTCCAAAGAACAGTAGTCTTTAATTTCTTTAATTCTTTAATTTCTCTTGGAGGAAGCTAGATTAATCACAATTATAAAACAAGTCAGTGCAAGTAATAGAATGAAACTGCAGAGAGACTTTGAAGCAGCAAACATTCAAACATGTTGCAATGCTTGGATTCAGTGAGGAAACTTGCTAAAGGTGACCTGCAGATCCTGGACTTCTACAGGCCTGGCACCAGACCCTGGGAAAAACTTCACAGATTCTTTACAAATTGCTAACACAGTCATTATGCAGAACTGAAGAGAGGGCGATTTATGACCTGAATGAAACCTAACACAGGAGATACCCCTTGTATTTTCAATAGACTTTTGATGATCCCTTAGAAAGAGATAATTCTGGGGCTCTGAATGCACTTTCAACAACCCTTTATAAAGAAAACCCTGAAGATTCATTACTATCCTTCAAATCACAACCATGTCGTTGACTCAGCATCTATTTATAACCAAAAAACAAGCAAGGAAATTAGATGACATGATTTTCTCAGCTTACTACTCATCTTCATGTCCAGAAGTTCAACTACAGCAGCGTTTGAGACCAGAGCACAGTAATCTGGGAAGAGTCTGAAGACAGACTGCAGAATTCCAAGAACCTTTCCCCAAACAGCTTGACACTCTTTGCAATCAAGGATAAAGAGGCAGTTATATATATATATATTATATATATAGGTAGATATATATATTATATATATATATCAATAAAGCTTGGGGGAGGAAAAACAATAAAAAAATCAAACCATTTATTTAAATTCAAATGTTGTCAGAAATGAAATTTGGAAAAAACTGGTAACTCCAGCTTTAATTAACAGCTAACCAGGCATTACTGTATTAGATCCACCTTAGAAAACGTGATTTCAAAAGCTTTCTTCAGGAGGCTCTGAGCTATTTCCTGCACTTGTCAGATTTAAAATATACACTCAGGCTTTAGTGCCCCAGCGAGTTAATCCCCTACCTGGCTTGACAAAAGTCTTTGTTTCCCCTTTAACCCCTTCCTCAGGCCTTTCAGAATGAAGATATAGGATAAAAGGCAGCAGGAGGAGCCCATGGGACACTCAGTGTTCCTTTCTGCAGGCAGGAGGCAGGTGAGGGAAACAGAACAATAGCGTTGTGACCAAATGTCTAGTGCTCATCAGCAAAGGCTTCTGAGACCAGCATGCAAAAACCACATCCCATCAAAAGAATGTATGAAATCTTGAATAATTGCAAAAAAAAGACACTCCCCTCCCTGACAGAAATAGCTACTGCCAAACAAACCAAATATTGATTCCTAATCACGTTAAAAATTGTCACAGCTTGAAGGAAGCCCAGCAAATGAGTTTAGTCTTTTGCCTTTTTAAAGGCCTCATACAAAGGATTAGGTTGGCCTAGAGGTAGATTTTGGCAAGATAATCTGAGAAACATTGAACACTTGCACCTCTAGCCTTTGTGGGATCAAACCCTATACTTTTTCCTCAGTGTTCCAAATGGGTTGTACTAAGCCTGGAAAAAAGTGTTCTATTCACCAGAGTAAGTGCATTTAAACACTTTGTCTCTTACAAATTCTTTAAATCTTACTACTACCTTAACTTGGGGGGAGCAGGGGTTAAAACAGAGTCTCCTCCTGCCTGAATCAGTCATTCAAAATGTTCTCAGAAGTCATCCTGCTGTGATGCATGAGGAGCCTACACCATGATTCCCATCAGCCTGGCCTAGGGCACCACACAGAAGAGGAAACTGCTGATAAAACAGTAAAAATCTCATTTCTGAGCTCTAGTGAGAGCACTGATGTTCTCACAGCTCCAGCACAAGTTCCTTTGCCTCTCTCATACAGTGCAGGTGCCCTGTTTGTTCAAGCACTGCCCCACGAGATTCCACAATACTCCACTGACTTCAAAGCAAGGGTTTAGATGCCATGCAGTAACACACCTGCAACATAGCCCAGATGCACAGAGCAATTTTTTTCCCCATATTTCCTCTTCTCTGACATTTCTTTGGGATATTTTTGACAGTTTGAATACATACTCATATGACCACTCATATGACAAGTGATAAAGAACAGAACAGATGGCACAGCCATGAATTTTAATTAAACTGAACATCACAAAAGCATTGGCACAAGTATTTAGTAACTAGTGTAGGTGTCCTCCCACAGGAAATGCTCTTGCTCTCAGATACAAGCAGATTAATCAGACAATTAAACATCTAACATCCAAACCTAAATATTGACAACACTGGTTCCAGCAAGACTCAATAACCTAACACATGCCATGGGTTGGACTAGATGATCTTTCGATGTCCCTTCCAACCCCTGAAGTTTTGTGACCCTGCTGCCTTCCTGATACATGCATTGCATTATTGCATTTTGGTCTTCTAAGGATGTAGCATGGTCTATAACAAGACCCTGAGTGGGAATCAAAAGGTATTCAACTCCTTTCTCTCAGCTTCCCTCTCTCAGCTCTGCAATTACTGTTTGGCGCAGTGTGAAACTGAAAACGAGACCTCAATTCCTCTATCTGGAAAGGGGAAAAAAAAAAAAAAAGAAAAAAGATGGATGTACTGCTACTAAACACTGCATTTGTAAACACCGAGCTCTGAAGTAAAACCAGCTGCAGCACAGAATCCAGTATTCACACATTCCAAGGCAGAGCTGAAAGAAAGGGATGCATAAGGCTGACCACTGCTAAGGAGAACCTTTGTGGGTTCAGCTTTTAGTCTTAACCTTGAACCAAGGCAAGTGCCAAATTGGCAGGTCATCCCTAAAAAAGCAGTTTCATGATGGAAATTAATTCGATTTACAAATCTATGCTCAATTCAGATATGTCTATATATTCACAGTCAGACAGGTTTAATCAATGTTCCTACCATCAGGATGAGCACAAGCTCTAGAAGAACTGATAAGCAATTTCATACAAGATAATTTACCCCATGTCTCATACAGTCACTACAATTACCCTCAGTCACTTCCCACAGAGGCTAAAATTCCCTGTCTCAAGTACCTATACCAAAGCATACTTTCTAAAAGGGAAAAACCCATATTTTATAACTGAAAGAAGTCCTTTAAAAAAGCTGTTCCATCATCAGTAACTCAGATAGACTGTAACTTTATTAAAGACATTTTTTTCTAGGGTGTTCTTGAAGAAAAGAAACCAGCTCTCTCCAGTTTCTCCAAAGGAGGTCTGTGTGAGCAGTAATAGGAATTACTGGCAGTGGGAAGCAGAGTACTTGCAGACTACAGACCAGTCTGTGATTTTTTAGTATAGATAATACAAGTCTGCACAATTTAGCATACAAGCTTTTTGAAATGCCCATAATTAGCAAATGGAAAATACCTGTTATTTTAAAGTCTAAACAGCAGTACTCAAGGAGTACACTTGCAAGTTAGAGGTTTGACTCAGAAAAGTAACAGAATATCTATATTTAATTTCTTCTCACTGAAACAGTAAAGTTCATGCCTTATTTAAACACATCTATGAATTAATTTTACATGAAAATATTTTCAATTCTAGAAGCTTGAGGCTGAAGTATACATTTTTATACTTCCAACACTGTGGAACTTAAGGGTCTGGTTTGCAACTATAAATAAATTAAATGACAGCAAGCTGCAGTGCCTATCCCTGCTCTTTTTGCTCTGGCACTTATCACAGGAGTCCACCATCAGAGTTGCCATACAAAGCAGCTACTAGTGTTCTTCATCTCTGGTGTCCTGTCTGAGAGAGGTAGAAAATTCATCAGCTTTAGTGTTTACTACTCATGGAATAGTATAGATTGTTTTCACCATATTGTAGAGTAGAAAGATAAACAGATGATTTAAAAACTGCCACTAATTCAGCACTAAACTGTAAAACACTACAAACAGAAGCATAAACAGATTTATTTGGAAACAATCCACAGACATAAAACTGGATAATGCAAATAACTACAGGGAAAGGGACACCCTTGTTTAGACTAAAACTGTGTAACTGCTTTGTTGGGACGTGTGTGTTTATCAAAGATTACTTTTGGCTGATTATAAGGGCTTTAAAAATCATTGCATCCTAAAATATTAAATAACATAGGAGAACATATCAAACTGAGTGCCTTTGTAGGGAGAGCCCTCATGCTGTGCAGGGTCTCTTAAAGATGATAAAAGAAACACACTAACTTTAACAGTATTTATAAAATACCTGTCATTCACATTGTTTCCTCTGCATAATTATATTGCATCATCTTACTGCAATATAAACCAGCAATATTAACATAAAAGGACCACTAGCAAAAGGGTCTTAGTTACCTGCTGAAAATCCCTGTGCCATGGAGCAGCTAACCAGAAGGCTGGCAAACCCACCCAGACACAGATGAGACAAACAAAAGGGAGCTTGTCAAGTACACATCACTAAAATAAAAGCTGAAATGCCACCACCTGAGGGGCATGCAGAACCACCTCAGCTCCACAGTCCAACATTTTGTGCTGTCTTAGGCCATGTGCCTAAGTCAAACACCCGAAGTGGGCAATACAAAACCTGCAGCATTGTATTGGTGAGGCTCTGCAGAACACTTTCAGCCAAGGGGCAAGAGCAACAGCTGCCTCTCCCCTCAGCTGCCTGCTGCTGCCACCACCCGTCAGGCAGATCCCCACATCCAGGAGCTGTGTCAGTGCAGAAGCTGTACATGGAAGGTCCCCTCAGAGATCATGAAATGGAGCACCTGTACATTTTTCTAGATTAAAAATCTGGATTTCTACTAGAGAGTTTGCTCCAAACCATGAGGTCACTCCTGGGAGTATTTCCAAGTCAGGATGAAGCTTACACCTACCACGGAGACTGGATAATGAGGCACAGACCAACCTGCATCCAACATCAAACTGATTGCTTGAGATGCAACCTGACTGTTCATTATTTGATATCCTTGCTCAGAGGGCACAGTGATCAAAGCATATTGCAGGTTCTGAGTTCTGCAGAAACACAGATAGCAACTACAGTACAGTGAATATGGAAAGAATGGGAAATGGATACTTGGCTATATTTGTTCTATTAAGCAATTTGATCTTGAGATCTAAACATATTTAAAAGCAAAGCAATCTCTTTGGTCTCAGCTTTGCAATAAGAGAAGGTAATGATTTCTCCCCCAAAAGTAAAATCAGGTCTCTCACTGGAATACAAGGACTAACCTGCTACATGTAGGACAACTCCTTCACTTCCAGCCCCTACTGAAAGACGTCTACGATAAAGCCAAATTCCATAATCCAATATTTCCCCTCCTCTGCTTCCAATTACTTTAAACTCAGAATCACTGTATCT
>NW_009954619.1:373435-377165 GCF_000747805.2 Chaetura pelagica
TGAACCGAGTGCACTCCTGGCTTTCTTCCCGTAACTGCTTTAAAACATCTTCAGTCTCATCCTATTGCTTCTATGAAGAAAATTGTGTTGCAAGAGAAACTCTGTTACATTAACTCATTTGTGAGAGAATAAAGGGGCCCATCAGAAGGGAACAAGCTAACTTCACCCCAGCCTCTAAGTTCAGTAGCTATTTTATCTTGCAGTCAGCAATAGAAGAAATACATTAACAAAACCAGACAAGTAAGTGACTTGAGACTGAAAGTGTTCTACTCCCAAGGAAATTGCTCTGCACCAGCCCTGACAACTGACTTTAGTGAGATCTTGCCAATCTTCTACCAAAGAATCAGTAAAAAATGAGGATGTGCGAGAAGGGAGGATGTGGGGAAAAAAAGAAGTAGTATTTTTTTAACCTTAACAGTTAAGGCATTTATTGCTCCATGCATAGGAGCATGGGGTAAAAATAACTGTAACTGGCTGCAGAGATTTGTGCAAGATGCAGCTTCTTAAATAATGAAGCATCACAACCTTATTTACTAAGAAAAGTGTTCATTGTCATGGGGTTTCATCTCCTGACTCAGCACCCTGAGTTAACACAGGCACTGGAGGCAGGAGAGCTTGTCAACACTAGACTCCAACACAGCAGATAATTTCAGCCAAAGAACCAAGTTAAGCACCACACTGAGACAGCTACACGACTCCTGCTACCTAATTATCTTCACTCAACACCACATCAGGGCACTTTAATTTATGCCTGACATGTGCTGGGATTCCTCTTCCAGAGAGGTAAATTCTAGAGCCCCCCCAAGCTAGGGGTCCCACACGAGCAAGGCACGTAACCATTTCACTGCTGCAACTCCCTGGGCAAAGCTCTACAGCTCACATGTTTTGCAGAGATGTTCAGAGTCCTCCTTCCAGCCTTGGAGAAATATAGCACCAATAATGCCTGCCAGTCACTATAGCAACAACCACCTCCCTGCTATGGGCAGCAGGAAGGTTCTTTGTTTGTATAACTCACTCTGTGCTGGCAGTGATTTCTGAAACAGATAAACTCCAGGGACTGCAGGTTGCTGCTCAGCAGCTCAGTCCTGGGATGCCATCACTCCAAGGAAGAGAACACTTGCCTGAGGAAAACAGGGAGTTCTCTGCTAGCTGCCTCCACCTAACCACTCAGAGCAAGCACCTCGCTCCATTTTCCAACTCTTCTGTGTATAAAATATACATCCTAGGACCCTAAGCCAAATAAAACAAGCATTTAATGTGGTGCCAAATGCAGGTATTCAGAAACAGTGAAGCAAGAAAGAATGCTTCCTACCACTACTAGGCAGGGAAAAGAGCTGAAACACTGACTCTAGAAAATATATTTCTCTTGTATGACTTATCCCTAATCCCTTCAATCACTGACAAAAATAAAACTACACAGTCAGATTTAAGGGGGCACAAGACAAATACAGCTACTAACAGCCAAGAGCTCCACTGAATTCTCTAGACACCATTTCCTGGAAAAACTGTCCTTCAGAGTGAACATCACAGGAAACTAGACAATTCCACGGGCAGCTGATTTGTCTTAGAGGCACACACTGCTCTATTGGACGCACAAACACTTGTCCTAAATCCAGTACTAGAACATCTTTTTATACATCATAAAAGCATAAGTCATTAAAAAAAGTATTACTGTCACTGTATGTGTTGCCTGAGGTACCTGGTGAAAATCCACCATGGTGCTGGTTGGATTGTGCCTAACAGAACAAAGATTAGGAGAAGGGTTAATTTTGTTGCTTTGTTCTGATGTATTTTTTTAATTGTTTAAAAAGGATGACATGACAGAATATGCAAAATAAAACACCTGACTAAGCAACTGCATCATGCTGTAATTAAATCTATTTAACACCAAGTTTTAAGGATTCAAGAGTAAAAATCAAAATCAGAAGTTATTTTAAACTAAAACCTTCAAGTGTTCAGTATTTTGCAACAAATGCCTCTCGTTCTTGCTACTAAGACTTGCACAGATCTTTGTGTTTGCACTAGTGGTACTAGAAAATAAATTACACTCCCTTCCAAATCCCTGAAGGTTTTTAGACACAGAGCAAGAAAAAGTTGCAATGAATGTTTCACTAAGCTGTATCTCCACAGCTTTAGGGATGTGGTACTCCTGAGACAGCTCAAACCTAGATTTCACTCACAGCTGTTCAGCCTCACTGCTGGGAGGGCCATTCACTTCCAACAGTGCAATCACACGCTTAGTTACTCGACAGCATGCACGTGTGTAGGTTGCATTAACCAAGCTGCATGGACAAGCTTCACTGAGGTTTCCCACCTCTGTAGAGCTTGAACTTCGAACCTAAAAAGTTACCCAGAAGCCTGCATCATACACTGACCTGTATCAGTCACTAAAATTAAACCATACAAACATAAAAAATAAGTAACAGACAGTTTTGCACCCAGCTAAGAGTGCCCCTGTCTATACCAGGTGCCACCAGCTTCTCCAGGAGATGCTGCGGGAAAGGGTGTCAAAGGCCTTACTGAAGTCTAGATAAACATCCACAGCTCTTCCCTCATCCACCGGGTGGGTCACCTGGTCATAAGAGATCAGGCCGGTCAAGCAGGACCTGCCCTTTCATAAGCCCATGCTGGTTGGCCCTGATTCCCTGGCTGCCCTGCACCTGCCATGTGAGCTCACTCCTGATGAGCCCCTCCGTGATATTCCCTGGTACTGAGGTCAGGTGGATAGGCCTGTAGTTCCCTGGGTCCTCCTTCCAACCCTTCCTGTAGGTGGGCATCACACTGGCAAGCCTCCAGCCATCTGGAAGGTGGCACCCCCTCTCCTTGTGCTTTTGCTGCTTTTTGTGCAGCTTTAGGAAGGGTCCTCTGGCACCATCCTCCACGCCAAGGCCCTTCACCTCAGTGACTTCGATGAAATGGTAGCTGGTCCAGTAACTTCAGACACTTCCCATCTTTGCCCTTATTCAGGGAGGTGGGGATGGAGAAGTGCTGCAGACAGCTTCACCTTCAGGCAAGACACTCAAGCACTGCCCTCCAGCTCTTCACCTTGCACACATAGACAGCAGTTGAGAGGCTGGTTGCCACAGCCTTCAAATTTTCTTGTGTGCAACCACAGAACAGAACTGGCTCCATACTAACAATGCCATGGTTCTCACAAGTTACCTTTGGCATCCCCCAACAGACAATTTTCTGGCTTCACTAAATACAATGAAATGTTTGCTTATATGGGAGACAAACACCATGTTTGGTTACACTAAACTTGGAGCCACAGAGACCAGTTACTACTGGCAACAGGCCAAGTACTAACTACTTCCTGGGCTCTCTGAATTAGTGGAAATTATGTTTAAGGATACAAATGGCCTTACCACAAGGCTATGCCCTTTTGGTTGCCATTGCACAGGGAGACAGATACTCATCAGGCTTGTTTCAATCCTTCATAACAATATTTTCCATCAGAAAGGATTATAACACAGACCCAAAATGGCCAACTTGCTGAGTTTAAACACTAGCAAATCCCCACCGGAATCTCAGACAAGGCTTTTGTAATTAATGGAGTCTTACCAATTGCAAACAGCTCCAGATCAGACCAGTAGTGCTATCCATCATTCTGCCAGTCTTCCAGAGTCAATCAATGCCAGGACAACTATGCTGAGTTTCACTTGAGAGCAGAGCATCTGTTCCTCACAACCATGCTCCAAAATCTGCTCACACAGTGCCCCTCTTCCTGCTG
>NW_009954619.1:377392-412300 GCF_000747805.2 Chaetura pelagica
GCTGATCCAGATCACCATCAGGCTGCAGTTGCTCATACCCTGTACCTGCCCATTGTTCCATCAAACTCCTTTTCCATACCTGTTGCACTATCCAACCAGACTGGGACACTTGTGCTGTGAGTAAAAAATTGTTTCTTCCAGAGCAGACATCATCTGTTGCCACTTTATCTCAGGACATCCCTTCTGGGTAAACTCACATCTCATCCATTTCGTCTACGAGAGCAGCATTTTCCACAGGTCTGGGCAGTCAGTAGCTCACCACTAGTGAGGGTCCAGGCTACAAAAAGATGAAAGCTCTGTGAAATGTGACTAAAATAACATAACGCATGTCCACCTTCCTGGTTTGTATTCATTCACAGAATGGCTGCTTCCAAGTCAAATCACTTTGAAACAGCCACCCAAGGTGCTGATGCACAAAGGAGATCACCTTGCTCCACAGCCCTCCTGATCAGCACAGCCAGCAACTCCAGACAATCACTATCCATGTTCTGAACAATTAGGATTCATATCACAGCTGTACATCAGAGGACAGAGTATCAAGATGCACTCTTTCTCCCCAAGACACCTTTAAACGTTAGCTCCAAAACCTGAAGTGCCAGCTAACTTACTTTCCTTAGTGCTTGTCTACTGCTCTGCCAGCTTTGCAATTAAAACAAAACAAACCAAAACATACTCATCAGCACTTTTTGCTTCCAGCAAGCTTTCTCTTGCTTTTAATAGAATATCAATGCCAGAAGCTGAAGCAACTAGAGACAAGCACTCTGCAGTTCCATGGTCTGCAAGACAGCAGTTTAAAGGTGCCCTCAACCTTTACATCTCCCTCCAGTTCTTATCTGTGAGCAGCAAGCCCAGCAGAGATGTCCCCTGGCAGTTCACTGACCACCTGCATCCCATGGTTCTGGGATGTACTGAACTCATCTCCTGGTTTCTAGCATCCAGCTGCATTGCCCGTCCAGAAGAGTGGTTGAGAGACATCCTGAGTACCAACCTGTGACTGCAGGGCTCTCCCCAGCTGCCCAGGGCAGCATCACCCCCTGAACAGGGAGGCTGCAGCAGATGCTGACTCCAGCAGCACCTGTTCTCCTTACCCACAGGTCTCTGCTGACCTGTCACCCGCCCAAGGCAAAGCTATTCCTTTATATACAGCACAAGGCCAACTCTTCACGTGCACACACAGTTTTTTCTCTTTTCACCCAGTAACTTTAGACCCAAAATGCCTCTGGGGGCCCTGCAGCTGACAACCCCCTGCTGTACATGGCCTGATGACAGGCCCGGGTGTTCACTCTGCTGCCCATACTCTGCTTCACAAGCCCAGATCATGACAGATGAGTGGGAAAACCAGTATCATTCATTTGAAATAGCTTTGTTTTGGAGTAGGTTAGGAGGAGACAAGGAACAGTTTTGTTTCAGGGCTCAGAAAGCAGACAAATAGATTATGAAAAAATTAAAGCAATAAATAGGCAAGACTTTCTGACTTCTTGGTCTACCATCACTGTGAAGCTGAGTATGAACTGAATATGAATTAAGAACTGGTTTGTGACCTTCAGTGAGGTCTTAGAATACAAGTGACTGAGGAACTGGTTGTAGCCATCACAGTAAGACAAAGGGAAGGCCTTCCTTGCTTAATTATAATTCTTTTCAGTGCTCTCACACAATGCAGACTATCTTGGACTGGAGTTACGCTGCCTCTAAAGCATATGAAATATCCCAGCCATCACAGCTCTCCAGCAGACTACTTTTTAAATTATTTATCAAGAGAAGCACAATCCTTTAGCAATTGCCAACATTCAGACAGCTTTGAAAGCTGTCAGATCTTTGCTTGGGACTCGGACACTGCCCTGAACAGCAGCACCTGATCCTAGGTTGGGCCACATCAGAGCCCCCACACTAAGCCAGAGAGAAGGGGCTGAATTACCCTTCATTCTTCAAGTTCCAAAAGTGACTAACAAAATACAATCCCAAATACATGCATTCTCAAACTATATGTAATTAACAGTAATTTATGTCACAGTGAACTGATACTCATGCCTACATAATTAGCAGAAGGTAGTCCTAGTTGTCAGCTCCTCCTAACCTGCAAGTTAGGAACAGTCTAAATTTAGCTATACCAATTAAACCTCCTGCTCTTGCTACATCTAGTTAAGGAAGTGCCTATAAATAAGTATTATTAACTTAATTAATGTGAGGTTGTAGGGAGAAAATAGACTACTTTGCACCTTATATAAAAACTTTATTTTGTCTACATTTGATTCTATTTTGATAAATCTCACAAACCAGTAAGATTTTATCTTGAGTTGGGAGTTAATTTTGAGAGTTTTTTTCCTAAATAGAAGTCTGCCTGATTTCTGTTGATTTCTGTTTGCATTATTAGCAAAATAGGAATAAAAATTAAGGCAGTTCATCTTCTTCCCTGGATTACCAGAAATGAGTACACTTATTTTCATTTTGGTAGAAGGCTAGACCTATGCAATTAGGCTTAGCTAAGTGTATGCAATTTGTTACCACCTGCAGGATGTACATCATTCTTTTCCCCATACCTATGCTCAGTATATACTGGAACAAAGTAATGTATTTTTAAGGGTACAACAACGTCATACTACCTCAAAAGAATGTAAGTTCTAGTGAAGAGGACAGATCAATTATCAGTTCCCTGTTTGGAAGAAATCCAGGCAATATACTGAGTTACATGTGCCAGTGAACATGATTAGTGAGAAGATAACCCTGGTAATATTGTAAAAATAATAATTTAAAAAAACATTTTATATGTTTACATGATCTTCTCCTTGGATGAATTAATGTTATATTTAGATGACATGAATTTGTCTGTGATGCTCTCAGGTCTGTGCAAGAGCAATAATCCTCTATGGATGTTCAAAGGAAATCTCCTAAAGACATGCTAGGGAGTCATCTGGTCAGGAGCCAATGAACACTGTGACTGCCTTTGGAATCTGTTCTTGCTCACCATCTAATCTGGGATTAGATGCTGTAATGACTAGAAGACAGTAAGCAACCTGGGAGAAGGACACTGTACTCACAGCAGTCCACACATCATGCAGTGCTACTGTCAGTCAGGCCACACGACATATTTAGTAGGAAGCTAAAGAGCTTATACATTTGTAATGTTAAAAACTTCTCTGCAGTGTGGCAGCAACTGAAGCCTCTGCCCTGCAAGCACTTGCTCCTGTACATAAGCTTAGACTTGTGGCTCTTCTTGAAGCCAAGAGACCATTCTGCATGAATTCAAGCACACTCAGGCTCTTCATCAGATCTGGGTCTGAACTGAGGAGTCTATCACTGCCACAGAGCAGACTCATTCTAGGTCTGCCTGATGAAACAGGTATGTTGTTGGTTGGATATGTTCCAAATTCACTAGAGTCTAAGTGCTACTACAGGGCCAGTGATCCTTTTCTCCCAGAAAATTTTTTAAAATAAGTCTTACAAGAGCTTAGTTTTCTAAACACATGAAACACTGGACAAATAAAAAACTACAGTGTAACATGTACGTTTTTCATATTTATCCACAAATTTATTTTCAAAAGTATCCTGTATTGTTTTTAACACATGCCTGATGAGATCTGAAGCTCACTGTGTTCCATGGACCATTAATTACTAACAATTCCTACCACAAAACATCCTGGATACAACAAAGTGCCCAAGGTATTCCATCCCACCCCCTTACCTCAGAATGCCCCAATCTTACCACAAAGATATGACAGCCCCTTCCCCTACAGCTCGGGCTGCTCCTGCCAACCAGCTAATTGCACTTAATACCCCACCCCAACAAGCAAAGCATCACCAACACTCACTGTAGCACAGCAGGCAGTCCAGGGGGGCATGCTCCATCCTTCCCTCAAAAGCCAATGCTTGAAAACATTTGCATTTAGATTCCCTCCTTTAGTCTAAGCCATGCAAATGACCTGCAGTAATATGTGTGGGCTAATTAATGGCTGTATGTGCTCTCTTCTGCAGAGCTGAAAGGTCAGTCGGGGTAAAAGCAAGGGGTGACATGATGTACAATACTCAGCACCCCTGCTTTGAAGCAGCCACCTTGGTCAATGAACCACATGCACCACAAAAGAGCTCTTTTCACTAGATGCATTCAGGCTTAAATGGACCAGCAGCTGCTGAACTACTAATTCCAAAGATGGCAAAAACCCCCCATGTGGGTCTCCCTCCCCACAGCTAAGTGCTTGACTACATATTAAAAATGTAGACATCTTAGTGCAGATTTCCAAGGATTTCTCTACGTTTACATAACAGTTGGAAGCTCTCTCATCTGTGGCTGGGTTTTTTTGTTTGTTTGTTTTGGTTGATTTTTCCTCCCTGGTCTTCACAAAACCAGGTGCAGGAGCATCCTTGCCTTTACAGCTTTGTTTGTGGAGATGTCCAACTGCATCTTCTCTTATCAATCCCCATAGATGTTGTTAGTAAACTGCCAGGTATGAGGCCAGAAAGGTTACAAACACAAGCAAACATCCCAAAGTTGTTTAATCTGAGATTATATTTTAGAAATATTATGTTAATGCTTTCTATGAAGCGATTTTGTTAGGTTATTGCTGCATTTGTTTGCACTGAAGTGTAGGCAAAACTCCAGTGTGTTTTCCAGAAGCTCTTCATTTTATGCTGACTGTGGACTGGATGAACAATGAAACCCAAAGAGGACAGGATGTCACAGTTTGACTCAGGTCGACAACAATGCTCTCGATCCCCTCCCCCCCCCACCCAGGTAGGGAAGGAGAGAGAGAAAAAGAGAGAGACTTGGCTGGATTGAAAACTAAACTACACAGCTTTAATTAAAACACTAATGAATGATGCAAGAAAATATATACAATTATATACAGATATATTCAGGTATGGGACAGGACACAGGATAAAGCAGCACTGAGTTAGATCACTTTTTTTTTTTTTTTTAATTCAACCAACAAAAAAACAACTCATCCTCCTACTTAAAAGTTACACTCCTTGTTTCCACCAGCTAGAGAAAACTTACTATGAAAAGGTTTCAGCTCCGCTCTAAGTGAGTTCCCAGAGTCCCAAAAGCAAGCACCAAATCCAGCCCTAGTTTTACCATCAATATTATGTCTTTCCACAAAACTACCTAGTGAGCAAGTAAGAGAGCTTTCAATCTAGCAAGACGATTATCCAAATGAGTTTTTCAAGGTATATAATTATCAAATTATTAAATCACTTATTTCAGAGGCTGTAACAAGAGAAGGCATGCAGGCAGGCAGAGCTGTGTAGGTTAAGAAATGTGAATGTTAATTAAGAGAGCTGGAGAGGAAAGGAAGTCATGCAATAATCCCTGTGCATCAGCCTTTGGAGCCCTGGGCCCAGCCCTGCCTTCCCAAGGCAAACCCAAGCAGAAAGAAGAGCTCAGGCTTGGGAAAAGAGAGGCTCCAATGTCTTTGCACTGCTTCTTGTCCTCACCCTTTCCACACCCTGCTCCATGCTTAGAAGACAGGAGCAGTAGTTTTTAACACAAAAAGGGCAGAAGAGCTAATTCACACTCAACACTACAGCAGCCTTGATGACCCGTGGCCACCGCACCAGCTTGCCCAAGGCTGGAGCAGTGAGGAAAGATCCCAATAAACACAACCTGCATCTCCATGTCTTGTTTGTATTTACAGATGCTTCTATAATTGGAAATACACACATTTCACCGTGATTAGACAGACAGGTGAAATGCTGTTTTTTCCAGGACAGCTGAGCAGGCTCTGTAAAGGCTGGCACACTGCTCACTGGGGGCTGACAAACTGAGCGAGCTCACACAGGCTGCTCCTCATCATGCACAAGTCTGAAACCCCCCACGAGTCTGGGGGAACAGCTTCATTAAGCAAAACAAGCTTTCTAACACTGGCTGGGAGCCCTGGGGGGAACAAGTCTCCCTTGGCCACTGTGTGAAAGTTGCAGGAAGTACACAGTGCCTGAGACTCACTGGCCACTTGGGGTGTTCCAGCCTTGTCTACAGGTAATTTTTAGGTGTATAATTTTGGTCTGCTGCAGTCTTATGGAATATCATTCTTGCTTCCATGTGTGCATTCAGGCTATTGAAGTCTGCAGGATTAGGAGCCACATTTGCATCTCACATAGCTGAGGGAAAAAAAGAGTTCATTATGGTTTAATTAGTCAAAGTTGCTCAAGTGCACCCACCAAACCTCTCCTCATGAGACTGTCAGTAACCCTCTGCCTTTGCAGAAGCAGATTAAAGCAGCAGAGATGTTGTATTTATCATGGTACAAAACAATAGTATACTTCAACACAAACACACTGTATTTTCCTCAGCTAAAAGCTTACAAATAATCCGTGGCAACAGTACCAAGTTATTTCCCAATAACCTAGTTTCTGAACTACTCATCTGGCAGGCCCAGCAGCAATACTTCATGTTCAGGACATTCCTAATGGATGTCACACATTCAAACCTCCTACTCCCTGTCCCAATACCCCTCTTAATGCACTCTTGGCTTGCTCTGCAGTCATCTAGCTGAAGCAGCATTAAGAAACTGAGAACAGGGGCATGTCACCAAGCTGAAAAGCTATTCCTGTAAAGTGGGCAGAGTGGGGTATAAAATCACTGAAACTGACTGGGTCACATCACCAGCTTCTTAAAGATTAAATCTAGCATGTGCCAACATGCCTAACAGCAACCTGTCCCTGAAGTCCAAGGAAACTCAGTTTCTCAGTGACTGCATCCACAAGAACAGCTCTTACCTCCCACATGCCCTCTTAAGAATGCTCAGAGTTATCCTACATTTTATGAGGAAACAAAAATACTCCCAGAATAGTAAGAAATATTTTTGTGTGCGTATGGTCTCACTAAGAAGATGATAAAGTTTAACATGCTGTCAGCAAGGTAGTTATATGCTTGCTCTTGTCCAAGTGCTTTTTGCAGGTATCAGAGCAATAAAATAAGAGCACTAAAGTACACTTTGCAGCAAGAGCCTTACAAACACCAGATACTCTGAGCCACTAGCTCTGAGGTCTTCTTCAGCTTTCAGTGAAGAATCTCCCTGGCATCTCTTGAAAATCTTCTATATTCCAGTATATATTTTGTCCTTCAACTTGCTGGGCAGGACCTATGATAACCAGGGGTGCAGAAGGAATTCTGGAATGCATCTCAAGACACCACATTAAAATTTTGTGTCCAAAAAGCAGGGATTGCCACCCCACAGTTCAGGTCCTTTTTTACCAGGCTACTTGAGACTTCTCTATCTGTAATACTCCCATAACTTCAGCACCTTGAGTGCTGCACTTGGCAACAAAACCAAGTGAGAAGGCTGGCACAAATGCTTGAGCACACCTGGGGAGAATGGATGGCAGAGAACAGCAGCGCATCCTCAGAGTCACTGGGCAGCACCCACTGAGGCTACACTTGTGCTGCACTCTTCCCATCACTGCTGAACACAATATACTCCCTTGAAATGTGTGTAGTTTAGAAATAGAAGAGTCAGAAAAGGGGTTTGTATTTTCTAAGTTAAAATACATTTTGGTACAATTCAATGTTAAACTGTGTCTAGTTGGCTTGAATTAATCTCTGGTTAACTGCTGGAATGCACTGGGGATAAATTTTAGCTACTAAGTGACTTAACTGTAAAAACTTAAACATGTGTCAACACTTTAACCTTCCACTCTGTTACCTCCTTTTACCATTAAAAAAGTGCAGGCAGCAAGCACACTGAAATAGTATGCCTTTCTTCCATTAATCACCAGCTCTATTAAATCATTTCCAGTTATCTGGACAAGAACACCAATGCTCTGTCACCATCTCTTGAGCCTGCAGTGCTACAGAAACAAGGGCCAGCTGTCCTGCTAAAAAAACAATAATAAAAGAAAAGCAAGCATGATTTAGTTCCAGTTAAGACTAATACAAACATCTTCCTCCTCACCTCAGCACTGCCCCACTAGTGTTCCTGGGTTATCCTTACATACAGTTAAACCAAAAACTTCAAGCTGAATCCTGCCTTCAGTTAGGCAGCTCAAGTATTTACAGATTTGAAGTTAAAGAATTTAGCTTCCTACCTTTCTTCCCTCACTCAGAAAAAAGGTTTGTGAACAGTTAAGCTACGTGACACCAACTGCATTTCTGCAATATAGACTGGAAAAGTACATGATAAGATACATAAATTCTAAAGAAATAAAACTGACAACTCAGCATCCAGAGGGTCCCCACAGCTTCCTGCAGTCTTTTTCTTCCTTTTTTTTTAAACACAGCTCCAAACTCAGTGATGCATCCCTGTGTCCTGACATTGGTTTCAGCACCAGGTAAAAGCCCAAATCCTAGCGTGGGATTTTAACTCACTGCAGCCATCTGCTTGAAGAGGATTATATGGATTTTTTTTAAGTGCTAGACACATTAAAAATAGCAGAGAGCCACTTCAAATGCTTTTTCGGCTTCCTTGTGCTAAAAATATCACCTAAGCTTGAAAGTCAAAGCTACATGTCCCTGTAAATTCGCTGTTCCTATTGGCATCCTCTGATAGCTTAAAAAAGCCCCAAACACAACAGAAGTAGAAATACAAGTAGACGCCATTTATTAACACCTCCACCTTTGTTTTTCATGACTAAAGAGAGCATGTATCGTCACTAGCTAAGTCTCATATACCCTTAGGCTTTCATTTAATAGCATCATTATAATTTCCAAAAATGGCACAAAATCACAGTAAAACACTGCTTTAAAAAAAAAAAATCTAAATAAAAAAACCCACATTTGTTACCAAATCTGAAAGTCTCAGTTTTTCTTCATGAATTCACTGCTTGTTCCAAAGAACAAGCTGTATTCTGGCTTCGTTCAGGTGGACAAATGTCTTTTTCCAGTATGTTTTGGTGCTCAGCAACACAAGTATTTAATATCTTTTACTGCTTAGAAAAAACAACAACAACAACACAAAGTAATTGTGGTTCTTTTGCCTCAGCTACCTGAAACACCTGCTTTCTGTCTAAGCTGGGACATGCTCTATACACATAAGAAAAAATTGCTTCCATCCTATCTCCATAGGCAGAACAAGCAGCGATTCAGGAATCACTTCATCTGTATTCTTATTTATGGGGGTGTGTTGTTTTTTTGCTTTTTGACCAAGGAATCTGTGCACATTTTGGGAGGAGGGGGGGAATATATCACAGGAAAGCAGTGTTATTGTTATTTGATCAAATAGGTGGTTAGGTTATTGGAGATGTCTGATGGGCTCCTCACCCTGGCAATGTCTCACCTCCCTACCCACAAGCAGGAAGGACTCAAGTGAAGCTGAACTCCACTACATGAACCCTGGTTTTGAAAAGTTATCAGACAAACAGGCAGACCCTGGATTTCACCGGAATGGCACCTTCAGTTTCCCTACTCAACAACATCATTCTGTTAACAACTAGGGCAGGGGATGGGGAGCCCAAGTACTTGGGAGATGCTCACAGGGATGTGCCTGTGGAGTCCCAGCTCTCCCAGCCTCCCCCTCCCTTGCATTGTTCCACAAAGCCTTGGCCTCAGCTTTTGTTTCCCATTAACAAGTGTTGGCCGCTGTGTTTTAAAAACTGCAGCAGCTCTGATTCTGTAACACTGCTTACCAATACATGACAGCACTGGATAATAGCAAAAGGAGTCTAAAATCCTCACCCCCTTGTATTTTCTCATTTTAAGTACTGAGGAATTTGATACCGGCTGTATATTTTTCTTTTATACTAAAATAGCCCCAAAATACAGCAAATTCCTATTTAATTTCATAATTATTTGTCTATTTAAAAAAATAAAGACATTATATTAACATCAGTTACAAGACCCTAAAGGCTTGCCTTGGTTTCTATCAGTCCATAGAATCAAGGCCTTACAACAAAATGGCTCTGTTCACATCCTCCAATAATGTTTTTCTTATTATACTTCCATTTCCACTTCGCAACACTACCTGCTATCTGCAGAATTACACTGCTTTTGTAATCAATATTAGTATTTCAGATTAATTAAATTTCCAGAGACTTTGGCAATGATGCAACAGATGAAAGCAACAGCCTTTTACATCTGAAGTTCCCACTTAACATTTGAAGTAGGTGGTCCTAGCTGCCACTTCTTGCTCCCCTCACAGCTACTCCACAGGTCAGCATCCCCTTCCTTCTACTCTATAAATCCTCCACTCCCAAGAGAAAAAGCCTGCAGTCTAAGCTCTAGAATAAAATGGACAAATTCTTGTAACCACCAGGGAAAGCAGTGAAGTATGCATGCGCAGTGCTAAACCATCAAGCAGTGCTAGCAGTCCTTTGTGTTCAGGAGCACTGTTATGTTTGACCCACTTCACATTCAAAAAAGCCCCAGATAATTCACTGTCACATCTTCACAACATGATTTGGAGATTAAAGGACCTTCCACTCAATTCACTGTCAGAAAAATCCCAGCATGACAGCCCTGATTTAAGCAAATGAAAGTTGCAGACGTGAAATCAGACAGTATTTACCAGGACCTCTAATTGTGCAAGGAGTGCACATACGTGCAGCCTGGGCTGTGCTCCCTGCAATGGGACTGTCTGAGGGGCAAGCAGGCAGGGACCACTGCCATGTGCCAGGGCAGGCACCTGAACGAAGGGCAACACCTGGATGTGCAGTCCCCTCGTGGCAGGATATCTTGGCTTCCTCCACCTCAGCTCTGAAGCCTGACGTGCCAGACACCAACTGTAAAAAAACAAACCCAAACCCAGAACAACCTGTTGCAGCTGGCACCTGGATACAGCAAATGAACAAAAGGCACGTTTCTGTGCAGGCCTGAGAGCTGCCACCACCACGAGGGGACACGGGCCAGGTGAGGGGGCTGCACATGGAAGCACAGTGGCCTCCAGCTGCTGGTGGGTACCAGGCTACATCCAGACATGCCATGTAGCACTTACAGCAAAAGAAAAAAGCAATTCATTGTTACCTCAGAGACAGCTCTTAGGAAGCAAAAAGGACAGCCACACAGCATAATCCAAAGTTTACAAAGTAAACACCACAGGCAACTACAGAGGAAAACAGACACGCTCAGTGACAAAATGAGACAGCAAAAAAGCATCAGAAAAAAAAAAAAAAATATATTTTTTTTTAAATAATATTTGCTTGGTTTAGTCACCAGAAAATAAACTAAGTGGAGGTAGAAGGGAAAACACAAATAATACTCGTTTTCATGTTCTGCATGTACAAACTTGAATAACTAAAGAGATTAAGATTTCGAAAAAGCTCTGTTAATTCCCCATTTGGAGAATTATGTCTCACAGAGAAATTCCACACCACAGAACATCTTTCTCCGGTTGTTTGGCCTAGGGCGGATAAAGGAAACATTCTGATATCAACGTTGCTACTACTTTTGGGATTGGGATGTTGCACTGTAGCTGCTTTAGCGAGTTTAGTCCCCAGCGTCTGTAAAAGATTTCATTACAGAGAGGCCCCTTCCTCTTCTGCATGTTACCATCCCCAGCTTCCATTTGTCTCACAAATTTGAAGTTAAAACTAATTGGACTGATTGATGTTGCGAGCAAGTAGATAACTACCCTATATAGTAAGAATATGTCTACTTATAACCAAGAAGACAACTTAAATAAGAAATTTGGTGGTTTGCAAAACAATCAGTAGTGAATTATTTAATTATTAACAGTAGATACTGAAGAAACATAAAATACTTAATTTGATAATATATCTTGAAAAAAAAACCAAAACAAATTAGAAGATCCATGTACTCACAGATTACTCTTCTGCTACTCCTTGCATCATGTTAGAGTCCTTACAATTAATTAGAAAGCAAAAGTACAAAGGAAAAATGCCACATATTTCCCATGGATAGAGCTAATAGTGTTTTCCATTGACAAATTTTAATTGGGAAGCCATTTAAAAGGATTGTTTCTCAAAACATGACGAGCAAAGTGCTTACCTATTTCATCCATTATATTCAGCACTGTGCACCCATTTGCACGCAGACATCTACTGTGAATCCAGAGCACGATCCATGTCACCCCACATGCACAACTTCAGGCTCCCGCCCTACATTTCAAAAACTCAGGGCACCAATTATGCAAACCCAGAGCAGAGAGAGAAGGAGGTGCCACAGAAGGAAAAAGTGCAGCTTCACAAAGTGTCAACGACACGTGCCACCCAAATATCCTTTTGAGGTCAGTTCTGAAGGGCTCCCACCGTGTCTGCTCCAACGTCTGAGCAAAATGGAGTTTGCCACATCCGCAGCATCATGGGATTATGTACAAGAGCAGGGAGGGGGGAGAAGTCAGCCGAGCACTTCCCAGTGCCCTGCGTCAGTAGATCTGGGCTTAGCCCCCGCTAAGCAGCTCAGGGCCCGGCTGCCGGGCGCGTCCCACCGCAGCACCCTGCGCTGGCAGGGGCCTGGGCAGCTCCCACTGCCCCACGAAACGGAGAAGCAGGGCAGGGGAGCCTCCAAGCTTGCCTCGGACAGTTCTTCAGTAGTTTAAAAGATCTCCACCGTGCACCCAACCCCCCTTTTCAAACAGCTTAGCGCAAAAATCAGCAACAGCAAAAAAACTATGTGCATTTTAAGATGAAGAACTGAAATGGCACCTTGGTTTTAGTGAAGGATTTTTGCACCTGTACATAAGCAAACACTTTTCTTAGGTGTTTCCCAGATTTCAGTACTGGTTATGCTATTTGGCACTTCATAGAATCATAGAATCATAGAATCTTAGGGGCTGGAAGGGACCTCGAGAGATCATCTAGTCCAACCCCCCTGCCAGAGCAGGGTCACCCAGAGCACATCACACAGGAACTCATCCAGGTGGGTTTTGAATGTCTCCAGTGAGGGAGACTCCACAACCTCCCTGGGCAGTCTGTTCCAGTGCTCTGTCACTCTTACAGTAAAAAAATTTTTTCGGATATTCACCTTGAACCTCCTATGCTCCAATTTACACCCATTACCCCTTGTCCTATCACTGGTCATCACTGAGAAAAGCCTAACTCCATCCCCCTGACACTCACCCCTTACATATTTGTAAACATTGATGAGGTCACCCCTCAGTCTCCTTTTCTCCAAGCTAAAGAGACCTTCAGCATCTGCTGGACATGAGGCAATTCTTGGCATGTCTCTGCGGGCTTGCTAACAAACGGCACAGTGTGGCCAGCAATGTCAATGCTTTGCCCAAAGCTGTGGCAGATCTGTCACCAGCAGCTTAGCAGCAACTGCTGTAATTACTTCCCCATCCTCACCAAAATGCTAATGGCACATTCCATCCAGACTTTAAGAAATACCTGTGCTACAGTGTCACATTTTCTGTCATGTTTTACTTTGCACTCTAAGATATAAAACACATCTATGCAGTATGATCAAACATAATTCTCCTCTGAATTTCTTATGTTTTGTTACAAAATAATTCAAATAGAATTTGTTACAGCAACAAGATCATGCCATCATTAGACCTCCTATTTCAACATCAACAGCTTATAAACCTTCAGCTTCTACAGTAATAATTCATTAAGCCATAGCAACTGCTGTATTCATGTGCAGCACAAGGGCATCTCCCACCCATTCTGCACACTCTTCTACCCACAGGAGCTTACAAAGGCCACAGAAGTCAAAGGTCTGTCCTGCCACCACTGTCAAAGCTGGGCTGCAACACAAAAAGCAGCCTTGTGTCTGTGATATGGCCAGGGAGCCTGCAAGGGTGGGATTGAGCACCTGGTCCTGCGAGGACCTTCCCATATAACCACAGGAATGATAACCCCAGGAGCGTGAACACCAACGAACCTCTCAAACCTTGGATCTACACCACAGAGTGTTTTGGGTTGGAAGGGACCTTCAAGATCATCCAGTCCCACCCCCTGCATGGGCAGGGACACCTCCCACCAGCCCAGGTTGCTCCAAGCCCCATCCAACCTGCCCTTCAAAACTGCCAGGGATGGGGCAGCCACAGCTTCCCTGGGCAACCTGGGCCAGGCTCTCACCACCCTCACAGCAAATAATTTCTTCCTAATGTTTAATCTAAACCTCTCCTCTTCCAGTTTAAAACCATTCCCCCTTGTCCTCTCCCTCCCTGCCCTTGTCCCAAGTCCCTCCCCAGCTTTCCTGGAGCCCCTTCAGGCACTGGAAGGTGCTCTAAGGTCTCCCTGGAGCCTTCTCTTCTCCAGGCTGAACACCCCAACTCTCCCAGCCTGGCTCCAGAGCAGAGCTGCTCCAGCCCTTGGATCATCTCTGTGGCCTCCTCTGGACTCTCTCCAACAGCTCCATGCCCTGCTTATGTTGGGGGCTCCAGAGCTGGACAGTGGAGCAGAGTGAGAGAATTACATCCCTCAACCTGCTGGCCACACTTCTTTTGATACAGTCCAGGACACAGTTGGCTTTCCTTATCTTCAGGTGAAAGCATTTCTACTTTCCACTCTTTTCAGCATCTCATTTATTCTGATTATTGGTTCTGATGCAAACATTCTCCTTCAGCCCCCCTTAACTGAGATCAAATTTTTGCTGGGGACCTGTCTACCGTGTGGTAGAAACAATAACTAAGGCTCTAGAGCTCTTCCTGTGAAACTGTGAGCCTGAAGCAACAAAGTTTTATGGAATGCCAGGGAGTCAGATTGCTAAACACTGCGTAGTCTGAGTTGCAAATGCAAAACAGAGTGTAATAATTAATTAATCTTTGATTATGAATACTCAAGACTAATTATCATTAATTTTTTCATCCTCATTCAGATGATGAGCAGGTAACTTGTTCTCCAAGTGCTCCCCTGGAGGCACAGCATATAATGTTTGGAAAACACACAAACACGCAAACAAAACTAAGCTCATTCAGAACATGCTCAAAAACATCCCATTGATACTGACTGTAAAACAGAACTAAAAACCCAAGAACAGGTTTAACAACCCTCCCTGCAATAATGGTTCTAAAAATAAAAAGCAGTGTTTGTGTACTCTGATACACTCAGACTGCAGTTCAGATCACATGGCCTGAGGTAAAAGCTATTCTGTCACTGACATGGAGGGCAAATTAACTGGCTAATTCACTTTCTAATGCACAGTCCACTGAGCATACAATTACATAAAAAAGGAAAATGAAAACTCATGCAGTCAAGCATACTAGATTTGTATGGTTGTAACATTATACAGGGTTTTTTTTACAGTACTGACAAATGCATATACTTATTTTTTTTAAACCACATCCCATCATTTACCATTACATCAGTCTCATGCTCAGCTCTGAGCATATGCCACCCCCTCTCGCGCTGCTGGACAAAAGCTACATCACCAAAAATAGGCACACACAGCATGCTGGGGATGCTGCAGGATGCCCTAGATACATTTAGGCCATGAAGAGTGAGCAGCTCTGCTGCAAGGAAGGGTTAGGCACTAACCTTCATAATGGGCCAGGGCTGGAAACAGGGAGGAAAATGAATCTCCATCCTTGAGGTTAATTTTTAATAAACACTATTTAGCTGACTTTAAAAGGGAGAGTCATCTGAAAGCTGTTTCCATGCAGAGCTGGAATGCATGTGTATATACACAAAACATAATGGGAAAAGGGCAAACTAAAATACTTGGTACAGACTTCTGTGACAAGGTCAGGTAAAGAAAAAGGTGCCATGAAATATTATAGAGTTGACTTTACAAGAGTGTGGTCCCAGACTTGGATACATGTTTCCCCTATTTGGTTTCTCAGTTGTTTTTTAAATGTATTTTCTTCCTACTTGCACTTTCTGCAGGGATCAGGAGAAGCTAACAGTTGATGTTTTCTCTAGAGCAGGCAAAACATTATAAGCTGGAAGAGCTAAACAAGCAAAGATCACTGTGCTAAGTGTTCAAAGGGATCAAAGACTGACCACAGCTCAGCATGCCAGACAGACCCCTTAAAATCCCTTGTCAAATTTCAGGCTAATTCACAATTTCTCCACCACCCCAACACTCCATTTGGCATGTTAGAAGCCAGCACCTTGAACGAAAGGAGGGGAGTGTCACAGCACTGCAATTACAAACACAAAACATGCTTATCTGTGGTACAGAAGTAGCAGTAGGTCATGTAAGGAATTCCATGAACTGAAACCCTAGTGACATCCAAGAGTCATTTTCCTAAACTTCAGCCATTTCCTTCAACAGAGTTTGGATGCCCTAGGACAATGACAAGAGTCTGTTTCTCAGTAAAATCCTGAGAGTGACCAGAGCTAACACATTTAACCCCTGCAGTGGAAAGGACAGTCAGTGGTCTGTCTTTCTAATGCTGTTGTTCAAGTTATGACTGAAAGAGAAGGCTCAGTCTGAGTGAAGAGATTGTTGCCTCTACCAATTGACTGAAACGAAGCTGATCCCCCAGATTAGCAGAGATTGCCCCGTGCTGGCGGGCAAGGCTTCACCTTCAGCCAGGTGAGCAGCAGAAAAACAAGAGCAATCTCCAGCCACGCCCTGCCCCCCTGGCTGGCTGAAATCAGTACGATGGGGAGCAGAAGGCATGGAGACTTCTCTTTAGGTAGGACAGTCGTGGAGTCCCACATCCTAAAGTCAGCAGCCTTTAAAGTGTAAACATTAGCTACATCCATGGTGCTCACAAGATAGCACATGGTAGCAGCACAGTATGTAGTGAGCAAGCTGCTGTTACAGCTTGATGCTTAACTTTCTAGACCTATTTCTATGAAGGTTTAGCACAGAAAGCACTGAACAGAAAAGAAAGGAAAATTATTCAAGTGGTAAGTAAGACTTGGTGCTCCTGTCATTTGGAATTTCTGACAAGGTTATTGTATGCCCAGTGGATCATTTTACATATGTAAAAGCAGAAAGGTGTTTCTGCTCTAATCTGTCTCCACAAAGAGGGGAAGGGCTGAGGGAAAAATGCAAGTCCCAGAAAACCAGAGAACACCTGAAAAACTCAAGGATATACTCTGCTGCCTATCCTAAGGAGGAAAACTTAAGCAAGTTAGCACATAATAATACTGAAATTGTCTGAAAAGAGTGTAATTCAGTTAGTGTTGTCCAACAGCAGTAGAAAAACATTCTGGGGAGAGATTTCACCCTTTGCTTCACTGTGGCTTTCATTACATTGATCACTGTCAGGGAATACGATGCTAAATTTAACTATAAAAGAGAAATCCACTGCTACAACAGTTTTTCCAAATCTTAACAGACTTTCGCTCCATCTCTCATAACAGAGACTTTGCATCTCCATCTGTCCTTCCTTTATCCTATTCCATTAAAAAACAAAGAAACAAACAAAAAAACCGTTACTTTCTGCTTCTTGGAAAAAAAAAAGAAAGGCTTTGTGTTTTTGTTTGTTTGGTTTTAATACTTGGATAAAAGTCTTCTTTCCCTGTATCAAGCAGGCCTGCAGCTGTATGCACAGGGCCATGCCCTCCCACTCAAGAGCAAGCTGGTATATAAACACCAGAGAGAACAATCAAACATCAGCACTGGCACCCAGAACAGATCTCTCATGCTGAACACACTCCCCAGGCTCCAAAGAGCATTTGCTGAAAACAGAGGCATGCGATGGCTTAAGACCAAGAAGAAAAATGTACAGATCCTTTCTGCCCTTTTTGAAAGTTCAGTCACTTCCATGTTGTTCTGGAACAATCTACGTCAGGCAAAGCACAGTCAGATGAAGGGAACAGCAGGGTGACCTGGCTGGCAGCTGACAGAGACCAGAAGCGTTCTGTGGTTCCCATTCCAGGAAGAGGAACAAACAGTGCATCTTTCTTCCAGTCCTCATTTGCAAGCAACAAAGCCCCTACATGACCCAGGTAGTTCAAGAAGTTTCATTAGATGATGAAGAGAGTCCTCTGTGCCCAACAATAGGATCCAAATGTGCAGAATTATTATTTTTTTAACCCACAATCACACATTTGATTACACAGTTTTAGCAAAGGAACTTTCTTCAACTATGCTGCTCTGAGCCTTAGGATGCCAGTTTAGTTTCAAGCACTTCTACAGTAAAGTTTCTGTAACTGTTAAGTTAGGCCTTTACCCACAGAATCAGTTTGGTTTGGTTTTGTTTTTTTTTAATCAGCTATTTTGATTAATAATATGGTTATGAGGGAATTCACTTGAGTCTGAGATTCGCCTCCTTCCCACCCAGTGTGCTAGAGAAGAACACTGAGAATTATTCCACACATTTATGTGCCTGAGCCATGAAGCTGCAGGGGCTGCAGCAGGAGGCAGCCAGGAGAGCCAGGCCCTTCCCAGAGGCTCAGGGACAGCAGTCAGTGCTCAGCACCTGCCTGCCTACGCGCCCTCAGCAGGACTGAGAACAGGGACAGAATCCAGAAGCTTGAAGTGCCATAATTTGCAGTTAAGCAGGGTTATAAAAAAAATTTTACATTTATTACCATCACTTTGGAGTTCCTACAAACACAGGCTATACAGCAGCTCAGCTTGGTCTCAGGATGTTATTACTGGAAAGACATGGGAACTGGAGGTAACAGCTGAGGGGGCAAAGTCATTTTCCAAAGTCATGTTTTAGTGCTATACATGCAACTCCTGTACAGTACCCATGGCATGCATGTTTCCTCATGAAACACACTCCCAATTCTGTATCTACAGATACAAATCTGTACCCAGAGGAGACCACACACCTACACATCTTTCTGGGAGAGCTGTCAGGAATGGCAGCTCGGGTGCTGGTGCACCTTTCTAGAAAAAGAAAAAAAAAAAAAAAAAAAAAGCTGTGGAAAGAACAGTCTCTTGCATTGAGCTAAGCTCTGTGCTTGGCAACTCTTTGGGTAAACAGCTCTGAACGGAGGAATTTGGTTAATAGATTTAAAAAACAGAGCCACGCTACCAAATGCAGCGATTACTGACCCATGAGCAGTGTGAACAAGTGTGCAGCAGGTATTTGGCTCAGCAGGGAGAGCAGGTAGCTTCGTTACTCCCCGAACTGTTATTTTGGGCAGCTCAAAAGCTGCAGCCACAGCCCAGTCTGAGAGCAGCAGCCTCATTAGCACAACTTAAAGGACTTGCTACAAAAATAAAGAAAAAAACCACCAAACCCGAAAAAGCCTCCAGGGCCCCAAAGCTGGGCAATAACTTTTGGGACCAGCTCACTAGTAAACAATGCAGACTTCAGAGGCTGTGCATGACAGAATTGCGTGTACCACTGAACTGTTTTGTGATACTATCTCTAAGGCACACGTTAACTGCATCAGTACAGTCACTTCTAGCTTTTGTGTTGGAAAGTGCTGACTTTATACACTCTGGATGACATTCACAATCCATCATTTTAATACTGCTCTTCCTCTCACTCATGATGCACTGTTTGCAATAAAATAAATGCAGTAGAGTCAAAACCAATGCCAGGTTCCTGCTCCTTAAGAAGTGCAGCAAATTGAGAGCATGACTGCAAAACAACCCAGACATTTACTGCCAATAGCATAAGAACAAACCCAAGGAATCTGGACCTAGCCCAGCGTGGTGCCTCTCCAGTTCTTGTAAATGTAGCTTCGATCTTTGGGAAACTGTGAAGTGCAAGACAAGTCAGAAGGGCCAGTGGCACACAGGTAGGTGCTGCTCCAAGTCAACAGACAGCTCAACCTTCTGGGAAGCCCAGGTAAGCAACCATTTCAACAAAGAAATATGAAGTGTGTGAAAGCAAGATTTCAGGACAATTAGAGTAGAAATTTCTCTTCTTCTTCATAATGCCTTTCTTCCCTGTGCCAGAGTCTCTTAACCTGTCTTCCCATTAAACCCTCTGGAGACCTCTTCTCTGAGGGGCAGCAGGCTGGTCACGACAGGCTGCACAGCATCAGTGCAGGAGCTGCCCTGCCCACAGGCCCCAGCTGAGGGCAGGGCTGGTTCAGACCATTCCACAAGTGCCCTGCTCCAAACTCCCCTTCTGCAAGTTACCTAACAACATGGTAACTCCAAACTTTTCAAGGAAGGCTTTTAAAAAAGTATTTACTCCAATGCAAAATTATAAAACCTTTTATGGTTCTACTATTGCCACATCCAGAGGGTGGTGGCAAACAGCTCTTTTTCAAACTGGAAACCTGTCACAAGGGGGGTTCCCCAGGGATTGAAACCGGGTTCAACACTGTTCAGTATCTTCATAAATGACCTGGGTGTTGGGATCAACCATACCCTGACAAAGTCTGCAGATGGCACCAAATTGTGTGGGAAAGTGGACACTTCAGAGGGGAGAGCCACACTGCAGGAAGACCTGTGGGGGCTGGAAGAGTGGGAAAACAAAGAGTTTTATGAAGTTCAACAAGGACAAATGTAAGGTCTTGCACATGGAAAAATATAATCCAGGAGTGCAGAACAGGTTGGTATCTGCCTGGCTGGAAAGCAGCTCTGTGGAAAGAGACCTGGGGGTCCTGGTGGACACCAAGCCCAAAATGAGTGCAGAGTGTGCTGCAGCAGCAGAGGAAGCCACCAGGATGCTGGGCTGCATCACTAAGGGCATCACCCACTCTACTCGGCACTTGTCAGACCAGACCTGGAGTGTTGTGCTCAGTTCTAGTCCCTGCTCTACAGAAAGGATGGGACAGGCTGGAGGACTTGCCATGTGAAGAGAGGCTGAGAAAACTGGGTTTGTTCAGGCTGGAGAAGAGAAGGCTTAGGGCAGGCCACATCACCATGTTCCAGTACTTGAAGGGTGGCTGCCAAGAAGATGGAGACTCCCTTTTTCCAAGGAATCACATGGAAAAGACACGGGGTAATGGGTGCAAGTCACTCCTGAAGAGATTCCGATTGGACACAAGAGGAACATTTTTCACTATGAAAACAATCAGCCATTGGGATAATCTCCCCAGGGAAGTGGTGGATTCCCCAACATTGGACACTTCAGATTCAGCTGGACAAAGTGAGGGGCCATCTTGTCTAGGTCATGCTTTGGCCAAGAAAGGTTGGACCAGAAGATCCTTCAGGTCCCTTCCAACCTTTCCTATGATTCTATTTTCAGACAGGACTGAATGTAGCAGCAGGATGTACAGACACATAATTAATTCAGAAGATAAGCAGACCTGGGATTCAAAAGCTAATAAGCAGCTTGCACCAGCTACTTCAAGGCAGCATCAGGTACTATGGCTACACCTGTCCTTTGAAGATTTCTCATTCTTTTAAATGGTTCTTTCTTCCAAACAAGAATTAGACGACTAAATGTTTTACTTGCAGAATGTGGTTCAGATCAATAAAGCCAGAGAGATCCAGAACAGGGCAGTGAGTGCTTTCAGTCCGTTACCAAGAGAAAAAGATAAGTGCTCCAAGCCTGAAAACAGGAAGTCAAATCCACTGTGTTTTCAATTTACTTTGCTTCAGAATTACACAGGGACAAAGTTGGTCCAGACTTTTTAACAGTTTTGCACAAGACTTACTGTGCATCTTCTTACCAAACAGAATTCAACATTCCCCACACACAGCACCTCTTCTTACAGCAGACTTAGCTCTGCACTACCCAGGAGCTACAACTACACAGGACAGGATTACAGTCCTGCACAACATTTGCAGCTCTGAAAAGAGCAAACCATTCAGCTGCAACTTCCCATGCAATATTCTAAATACTTCAAGGTCGGTAAACCTTGCTTTTTTCCTCACACACTGTTTTTAATTCTCAGTTTCAACTCCTATGCAGAGAGAGTTTTATTAAAATACCTTTGAAAGAGGTTTTAAAGACTATGGGAAAGGAACACACATGAAGTCTAGCTTTTCCATGCTCATAAACTGAATTGCTTAAGTCCATTAACAGGTGAGTTCCAACTGATGCCATGGGACATCTTTCCAATTGTGACAGCAGACTACAAGGTAGAGTTAAGTACAGCAGGCAACAGTCTAGTGGGGATAACTGCCCTTTAAAATAAATAAATTAAAACCACCTCACCTCCCCCATAGATAAAGTGTTCCTACTTAGTTTGCCTGGAGATTAGGAAATGCCTTAGCAATACTTCTCTATTTTTTTTCTTAAATAAGGAGATTCCAAGTACTGGGAAGTCTGTCAGTGCTGCCTTGCCATACACCTCCCTAACAGTACACAGGGGAAGGGTAGTGTCCTACTTGCCTGAGGGCAGATGCAGGCACAAAGGCTTCTCTTCATGTCAAAGAAGGCAACTTTCATCCTACTTTCACCCTCATCACTTCACCACAGCACTACTTTCTGCTTTGTGGATTAGAAACATTGGTGCAGGAGCAACCCTTGCTCGCAAAAAGCTTTGGGGACATTAAGAAATCCTCCAAAAGGTACCCACAAGCAGTGGGAACACTTACACAAACACCACTGATGACAATGTTTAGCCCCTCTCTGCCACCAAAATCACATGCCATGCTATAATATGCAATAATGCCTTACTTGGGTGGGACAGGGAACGGAAATACTTTAAAATCTGTCACGTGGTATTTGTCATTTCCTAGGCTGACTGGGCAAAACTGTTGAAAAGAATGTAACAACTGACAGATCTCCCTCTCACCATCTCCAGGAACAATAATGCAGGGCAAGGGCAGCAGACCTGCTCAGCCAGTCTGCCTGGCAGGCAATCCACTGCCTTCTGCTTGGCCACCAGCAGCTCAGCACTCACAGGCTTGGCTCTACTGGCACGTGAAAGGCAGAGTTCAGCAGACCACAGCCAACAGGCTATGCAAGGAGCCCATGAAAATAGCTCTGCTCTGCAAGCACCAGCTCCTGAGCATCTCTCCCCAGCTACAAACCATGCTAGCAGAACAGGCACCACTGCCAATTAACACAACCCTCCATGCTCCACCTACTCGGCAGTAAGTTGTATTCAACACGAATTAACTTCTCTTTCAGCAGAAAGTCCCAAATAACCTTGAAGGGATGCAGGACACCAACATACCCCTTCCTGTTTTCTTCATTTTATTTCCTCACCGTCAACAAGCACAGCATAGAACATAAGCCAGCCTTGCACTACCTCACAGCAGCACAAAACAAAGCTATCTGGAAGGGAGCATCAGCACTTGGAAGTGCACTGCACTGTTACGTATCAGCAAAGCCAGATTTCATTGGATTTTGCCGTGTAAAGATCCAAGAGCATGAAAGAGAGAAAGTTTAAGCATCTGCAAACAGTGATTTTGCAACATCTTTTGATACCTGCAAGTGGCAAAGTCTTCTCAAAAGGTTTACAGGAAAAATATTCTGTTCTCATTTTGTAAAAAAATAATGTTGTGATATATATCACAAACTTATATGCTACATGTGAAACCCTTTTGGCATAAACAATTACTGCTGGTTTAATATAGAGAAGATTCAAGCAAAAAGTCAACCAAGTAAGTTGGAACAAAAGAAAGGGAGAAAATGCTGTGCAGATAATGGGAAGTAGATGCACTGTTGCTGGGTCACAAGGAATTACAGCCTCCCTGGCTGGCTGTTTATCCACAGAGTAATATTCAATAATCCCTGCACAGCGTGAAATATTTGAGTCAGATGGGAAAGCTCTTGTTATAATCACTATTGTCAGTATGTCCTGCATAAACAAATTTACCCCTCTCCAGAGAGCTAACAGAGATTGTTCCTGCAAACGTGACTAAATGTGGCATTTACCACCAGTTATTCTCTAAGTCACAAGAATTTTCATGTGAAAAGGCAGTCTTTGCAACACAGGTCTTGGAAGGACTGTTAACTAGTAACTGGTTTTCCAATAACCCGTCTCAGAAAATTCTTGCTTTAAAACCAAAAAATAAGTCTTTCTGAAGTAAAGAACATGGCTCCACATTTACAGCATCAGGTCTTCTCTTGACTTTTGTGACTGTGACTCTCACTCACTCTCCGCCTCCTACCCTGCTGTACTTTCACATGACTTCAGTCCACCAAGGTGAGCAGGTTAGGGTGGACATTCTGCACCAGAGAATTGGTTAAGAATGAGAAAGGACAAGGGCTTTCAAAAATAACTGTGTTACCTGCCCCCCAACCACCTGACACACATTACAAAAGGTTTTGTAACCAAGGAGGAAAATTCACCTCTGCAAACCTCGGGGTCAGGAGCCTATTCAGAACTCTGACACGTAATCATGGAGATGCTGTCTGCATGTCTCAAGAGAGCAAGATCAAACCTTCATACTGTCATCCTCAATATTTCACCCTTGGAATGTTGCTCATCCTGCAGATGCCACAGGCAAGTGAAATCTGTAAGGATGGTGATTAAACAGAAGTCCAGCATCTGAGGTGGGGCTCACAGCAGCAGGCCTGGGAACTCACAAAAACTCCCTCAACACAGACCAGTTGACAGTTGTGCTTAAACCTGAGAACAACCTGGTGAAGAAACATCCTGGCACAAAAGTAAATAAATACATGACAGGATATTTCAGAAAAGACAGACTGGACACGTAAGAACATCCCCAAAGGCTCATAACCCAGGCACAATGGCAAGCACAAGCTGCCTGGTCTGCAGCCTCGTTTATTGCCAATACCTCATTCAGCAGCTGGTTGCTGATGTCCTTTTCTGGTTTACAGATGGTGACTGCCATCTGCTTTTTCTTTACCCCTTTACGCTCTTATTTCACAGTTCAGGCTGCAACCAAACACAGCACTTGAACATACATAGATGGCTGGAAAAGACAGTTTGTTTGGGTTTGGGGGCTTTTGGTCATTTGTTTGTTTATTTTCTTTTTTTTTTTTTTTCTAAACACAAACTACTTTTTCTTCCTTTGCTGCAGGGAATAAGAGAGTGAGGTAAACATGATTTGGTTTTTCTAGGGAAAGGGTGTGCACACAAAAGGTGAAAGTAGCATTGTCTAGAGTTTGTGTGGTCTGCATGTCTAAGATGGAATACATGTTCCTCACTGAAATGGCTGTTACACTTGAGGAACGACAGGCAGGAAGGGTCAGCAGTTTGTTTTCCACCACCCTGCCACTGCTGCACTCCAGTATAAACAAGCACAAACTCCACTGACAGGACACCTCTGGGTCTTCAGAAACAGCTCAGACATGTTTGCTGTCACTCACGGTGCCTTGGCATACCAGCCAAAATTTAGCGTCGTAATTCTCGTCAGTGCATGAGTCAGCATGCAGGCAGTGAGGAAATGGGCTCTGGAAGAGGAAAAAACCCAAGCTAGAATTGGCAGCATGAAAGGATGACTCCTCATCTCAAGGGCAGGTAACTGGATAAACCTGTATTTCCAAAACAGCTTTCTGAAAAGCTCTCTGAAGCAGAATTGAGAAAAAGGATAGCTCTGTACATAGATACAACAGTGTGAATTGAGTTCTGTCAGCACTTCTATAATAAACCTTGCTTGTGCAGGTATTTAAAATGAAGCTGAAAAAGATCTGGAATTCAAGAATGGAAAAACCAAGCCTCTTCAGCACACTTAACAGTATGTTTTGGGATGTTACGAGATCTTGGGTCCAGAACCTTCCACTGGACTTTCAACTAATCAGATTGCCCCTGCCCACGACATCAGCACTATGATCATAATCCCATTGATTAAATTAGAATTCAGGTATCCTGTAGAAATGTTATTTTTGAAAGTGTATGTTACTGCTTCACTCCTTTTCCTCACTGTCTCCCAGCACACAGACAACAAAAATTCTTCTCAATGCTTTCTGTTTCATCCACTAACCTCAGATCCTGCAGGAGGCACCCCCATTCCTGGTAAGGAAAGAGCACATTTCCAGCCCAGTATATCATGCAGTAGGAGGTGGCTACAGCACTAGGCTGCAGCAAGGCTCTTCTGCAGCCAAAACTGCAGCAGCCAGAGCATCTCCTGGCTGCAGGGGTGTGCAGTGGCACCAGCCTCATTCCACAACCCTGCAACGCTGAACAGAAAATCAGCAGCAGATCGCAGGACAGATCTGTGAGCAGTTGTACCTGGCATGCCAGACTGCGGGAGGACAGTAGCTTTTACATCTGCTTCAGATGGAAGACCCAGAAGAAAGCTGACTGAGAAAAAAAAAAACAACCTCCACCTGAAGGACTTGGCCATTGGGCACAATCAGAGGCTCAGATGAGCAGTTTAAAATGAGAGAAATAAAGACTGAGGAGCAGGTGGGAGCAATCCAGCTACAAATTCAGTCTGTAAGTACAGTGAGTCCCTTCAAAACATCCAGTACCTTGAGTATTTCTCCTGGGTTGTTGAAGTTTTTGGGTAACTCTCAACTCCTAAGGCAAACTGACTCTGCCTCCTCTTGGAAGCTGATGGTCCATCGGGCCTCCAGCACACTGCTGAAATCTCCTTACTGACATTAAGGACCCACTGTAAATCACAACTATGGCTTTTAACAGGAAACTCCTGCTTTCCCTGATGCCAGCTGTGTCAGAAAGAGTGCTTCATCTAACTAAATTTTTATTTCTAAGCGAAGGATATCAACTGAAAGGTTTCTGTGTTTTGGGACCTCTGCTATTTCCACATTGTGTTTCCCACCAGCCTCAGCAGATACCCATGCTTGATTTGCTCAACCTCTTGATCCCAAACCTAGTTTCCTTTGGTTGACATCTGCAATTAGACATCAACTCCAATCTACAGAAGCACAGCTAATCCCAGAGAAGCACTGTGTTACCTCTACAGAGCTGAAGCAGAAAACTAGGCTTCAACATACCTGCAACAAGAAGATAATCTATTTGCCCAGCATTAATAAGGGGACAAAAACTTCAATTTTTTTTTTAATCTGGCAAACAATTAGAGAGAATCTTGTACCATCATCCCATTGAAGCTACAGAAGGTATTATTCAAGTCCAAAACAACAGTTTCCTACAACAAATGCAGGCACAGGGCAGCAACAGCTGAGTGTCAATACTGACATAGCAGTTCAGCTTCCCACCAGCACAGCCTGCCCCAAAGCCCTTGCCCCCTTCCTAGTATAGGGACACAAATTCTACTTTCTGGAGAAACTTGCATCCAGGTTAAGCTGCAGTGAACTGCCTACTGGAACTTGTTTACTGTAGCCATTATCAGCAAGTTAATCATTTAACAGAGAAAGTGAAGCTAACATTGAGTGCTTCTCCTCTGACACTGCTGGTGTAACAACCTGTGTGCTATCCCTGGTCATTTCTACCTTGACCCTGCTACATCTTGCATTCAGGTAATCAGGATGAAGTTTGGGACAACCTGGCTATTAATTGGCTGTCACAGTCAAGCCTATAAATCAATGAGATGGGACTTGTGCGTGGAATTTTGTAAATGAGATTCCACTCTGGAAGAGAAAAAATACTTTGTCTCAAGCAGCAAGATGTGAAAGTCCAAGTTTTTCAGTTCTCCCTAATTTCTTTTCTGATGTTTCATCTGCATTTTTATTTCCTTATTAAACACTGCCCATAGCCTCCCTCACCTTTGATATACAAAACTGACCCACAGACATCAGCTTCTACTCATTCCATGCCTCAACTCAGTGCAGGTGAAACTCATGTGTGAGTTTCAAGTAGTGCTTTTCTGCAAAAAAAAGTGCATTCTGGGATGCACTTTCAGTGACTGAAGGTAGTTCATTAAATCAGAGCAAATTGCATCAATCATTGTGGCATTTGTTCACCTGGAACATTACAGTTGTGGTCGGAGGTTGGATAGACTGGGCTAAATAATTCCCTAACGTGACTTAAAAAGAGACAAAACAAAACCCACTTCTGAAAAGACTTCTGATAATAAAGTAAAACACTTTTGAAGATGCTTTCACTTGGAACTCTTAATTCTTAAATAGCAGAAAAACAAGTTCTTCAGTTGTAAAGTGCAGATTGAATTTTAAAAAGCAGGGGGAAAAAAAAAAAAGAGGCACAAAAATACTCTGTAGGTAGCTGAATAAGCAAAGAATGTACATGTGTGAGTTTGTGCAGGAAGAAAAATTATGTACTCCCACTGACTGAGGTGAGCCCAGTAATGAATGGAGTTCCATCATCACTTGCTCATGGCCAGAAGCAACACTCCAGGCTCAGGCTCAGGCTCATCAAATTCTGTTGAGCACAATATGACAAGCAAAAGGTTTCCTCTTAAAAATAAAGCCAGACTTCCATATGTCCGGATACAAAGGCAACTCTGAAGGAGTGAATGGATACAGCAGTTTCTCAGCAAGCTTGCAAACAGCAGCAAGACTTACAAGGCTCTTGACAACCCCACAATTGTAAAAACTGCAACATATTTCTTTTAAAAATACATGCTCAGCTATTGCCTTGTTTTTCCACGGCAAAATGAAAACACAGTGCTACCCAGGCATGTGTAATGTAGTACAGATGGCGCACAGAGGTCCATTTCTTCTTGCTCTCAGCTTATTCCAACAGCATGGTACTGCATAAACCCCTTGAAAAAGTATTATTTGCATATTTTCAGGGGGGGGGGAAAAAAAAAGATGCAACAAGACTTCTGAGAATTTCAAGGTCCTTGGACAGATCTACCACTTTCTAGATTTCTCTCTTTCTCCCATAAGGAGTAATCATAAATCTACATTCCTTTCACATGGATTTTCCCCACAGTTGGAATCATATCCCACATGCAAGGCTTTTAAAGCCACTGCTTTCACAGTGTAACAGAGAACAAGGAAGAAACTCCACTGCTTGCTATCAATGACTGATGTTTCTTATTATAAAAAGCTTTCTTGAGAGTTGTCTGAATTAAATGGAACTCCAAGCTTTTTGCAACTTCAGCACTCATTCTGTCCTGCACCCACAGAACCCAGCACTGCACCCTCTTCTCACACTGACAGCTCTGGTGAATACCATGTTACCATTTGCACCTTGGCTGAAATAACCCTCTTTACTTGCAAAAGTCACTGACCAAAATTCAGTCTTTTCCTAATTAGGATTATCCTCAGTTCACATGCCAAATTAACCTGAGTTCCTTTTAACAAGTATCTTGAACTTTAAAGACATCAACATGGTAGTTTTCTGCAGCCATCCAGATACTCAGTGTCAAGTATGCTCCTCAAGCACATGGGTAGATCACAGCCTGTTTCCCCCAAGAACAGTTGACAAAATACATGAACATAACCCTCCAGAATCAGCAGTGGAAGCCTCTTCTCCCAGACCTGAGCTAGAGGTGTAAAATGATTTTAACTCAGCATAGAACAGCCCTCAGTAATCCCAGCACACACTCGGAGGAACAGACTGTGTTGCCACCCAAGCCAAGTCCTCAGACCCAGGACTTTCACTCTGAAAGCCAGAGGGACTGAACAAATCAGATTTGCTCCGCTGGCCTGAAGACATTCCTTGCTATCCCCGACACTTCCAGCATGGTCTTTTTACTGCAAATAAATTACTTAATGTTAGGATCTCTTTGTCTTTAGTACAAATAAGTTGTTTCATGCCACCCAGCACCTACAGCTATCAACAGTGAAATCCTACTAAGCAGGCAGCTTTGTGGTAGCTTCCTGAAAAAAAACAAACTTCTTTCTGCACCCTAAAAGCCGCAAATCAGGTAATGAATATAGGGGTGCTTTTTAAAAAAATGTACCTCTCAGATACTTTAAGGGTTGTTTTAAATGAATGTACAAAAAAATCACAGATACTTTGGACCCCTCTTCTTCTGGCCTTGGCTATCAGAAGGAAAGGGAAGTGTTGAGGAACATTATTAGAACTCACTGGAAGGTGAAGGACAACAAAGCATGTTCTTAGCCCTGCCCCTTTACACAACCAGCACTGTCATGAGAACTGGCACCTTTCCTTCTTCCCACCCGCTCTTTCCCCTAACTCTGCCTCAAATGCAGATGGGCAAGACAAGGCTACCCAACTGACGTGAAAACCTCCAGTCCTTGACTTTGGATAGCCAGTCCACCAGCTGCTCACTGTCCTGCCCAAAGCAAACTGGACTGGTGTTGAGAGGCCCTGCTGAGACAACCACCATCCCAGGCAGTTTTGCTGCTTTACAGTGTGGTGGAAGCCAGAGACCAAGCTACCATTCTGAACCCAGCCTGAGGCACAGCCTCCGCAGTGTGGGGTAGGGTTACACTTCCACACCCTGTGCAGTACCTGTTTTGCAGGTGTACAGTTTCAGTTTCCAGGGCTATCAGTTTAATGCCACTGGAAATGCCGAACTTCCCTTTCATTCCAGCATCTGAAGTCTGAACTTGGGTATAGGCACACAGCAACGAAGTGAGCTAATCTGAGTTTAACAAGGAATATATATATCCCCAGTATATCCAGGACACTGAGACTAAGCACATACACAGTCATACTAGAAGGAATCTCTCATCTCTCTGGATGAACAGGACTTACATCTGAAAGGAGAATTACACACAAACATTACCACTCACACAACAGCAGCAAAATCTGCTGGTAATCACAGACATCGCTGCCGTGCACCGAAGACTGGAAAAAGCCCTTCTCCTGTTTGCTTTCAAGATGACAAAGAATCAGTGCTGCTATTCAGAGACCTAAAGCCGACACATTTAGCCCTGTATTAGCAGTAACATTCACTCATCATCTTATAGGTACAGTCGCTTGGTAAGTTTTAAATAAGCAGGGAGGTGGGGGATTCTATTGTTAGTCTTCTCATTCCTTTGCCATAGATCTCATAAGGTAGCTATTTCAGTTATTAATTATTGAAGTTTGTAATCCAGAAAGATGAGCACTACTTTTCTATACTTTTAAAATTATAATTTTAGAAACACAACATGATCAATACTCTGAAAAAGTGTTCATCCCCAAGAGGAAAGAGAGGAGGCATCACTTAAAAAAACTTGTAAAATTGAGGAAGAAGTAAGATTACATCCAAGGTGCACAAAATCAACAGGGCAGAGGAGGGAAATACTAAGGTGAATCAAAATTGCTTGTGCCTGAATTCAAACAATGGCTGAAGCTCATACACACAGAGGATGGATACCTTTAATTAATCACTAATCTACCTCGACATTTCCTTCTGATTTACATACAGAATCACGTTCATAGACTATCTTCAGTCACAGAAACAGTATTTGTTTTACAGCACAAGTTTTAAGGGAACATCAAAGTCCTTAAGCATGTGGTTCTGTGCCTATTTTTTCTGGTGTCTTTGTGGATATAGCTGTAGAACTGCTGGAAAACTGGTGACTAAAACAAAAAAAACAATTCAAGAGCAAAATAAGCTTCTGTAAACCTGTATACACTGCATTTGAGGAGTGAACTTTGTAACAAAATTCTTGTATCAGAGAGGAGAAGAGAGGTTGCTAATAAAATTTAAAAAAAAAACATTCTAGGTAATTTTTATTTGCACTGTGCTACTACACAGCAGCTGGACCTCCAGACCACGCAGAAATGGTGCTTTACAGGCAGGTAACAAAAACATAAGGCTTGTCCAAAAAGTTCACAACATGGTTCTTGCCACAATAGCACACTTGGGATGTAACCATGTAGCCTCAATAATGGCTGCATTATGCCTGACTATACACCCTACATTTTGAAAGGGAAATAAAGAGTTTAAAAGCACAAGGCCTTACCTAGCTGCAGAGGTGAGGCTCTTACAGCCTTATATCCAAACCTTTCAGGAAATAGTGTTTATGAAATAAAGAACACTGAGTGAAGTGAGCTCTAAATGCCCATGCTGCATCCAGAAGCACAGCTCAACAATTGAAAATCCAACTGCCAATGCTCAACTGTCAAAAACATCCCTGTGGAAACACTATTACTTTGCTGTCATTTCTAAGGCTACTTGACAGAACAAACCAGACACTCCTGAAGGATTGGTTCTAGGCAGATGCTGACCCCACTAGGAAGTTCATCCTAATTCATGTTCAGACTTCAACCAACAAACAGGAACCAGGATTTACTACCTGGAAGCCTTCTGGATAGTCACAAGTCTGTGTACGTACCACACAGCTTGGATGCCAGTTCTCACTGCCCTTAGCTTGCAAACAACAGATTAATTTTACCTCCATTAATATTCAGTGATAAAAAACACCCCTTTAAAGAACCAGGCTGAGACACTAAATTTGCATTTCCTAAATTGGTATTTGTAGATATCCAGTCCTTTCTGCACATGAGCTCACAAATTTAAGTTTCAACACTAAAGCTTGCTTGGTTGAACTAGTATTTTGGCAAAATGACAGAGGAAAGCTGTGAAAATTGAGCAAAAACCCCAAAACCACAAAACAAAACTGAATACCTCTCCCCTGCTCCAGGCTAAAGGAAACTGTCAAATTAATTAGAACAAACAGGAAAACACCAAAACAAGGGACAAATGCATATGAATGTCTATGAGATGAGACTCTCTCCTGATAGGAGCATTCTCTGTGAAAACAACCAACAACTTTCCAGACTTCCAAGGAACTTATTTAGCAAATGAATATCAGTTCCTACTAAGAAATACCAAGGGAATACCCCCACCCCCTGCATACACCCACCTCAGCCAGCAACCCTGTCAAATCTAACAGAGTATTAAAAACGTTTTACCAGACACTGGATCATAAAAAATTCATGTTCAGGCTCGTAGAAAATTCTCAGGCATGGCCCGAACAAAAAAATTTTCTTACCAACTACCAGTTAGCTAATTGATATACAGGGGCAAGTAGCAACACTATTCAGAATGCAGAAGTCAATTGCTGTCTCTTGCCATCCTCCTACAACATAGATTTAGCTGGGGGGAGGAAGAGGGCACTGGGTAGAGACAGGGAAAGGAAGATAAAATGTTTGGTGAAATAGCAGGGAACACAATTCACATTGAAGGAAAGGAAGGACCAAGAAAACGTAGCTACAAAGATCACTGCCAGGGAAACAAACAAACAAACAAACAAACCTTTGACAAACATTTTCAGTTCATTTTTGTTTACAATGGAGGAACAAACTCATTGCCTACCAGACTTCTGAGATTACTATTCAGACAGCCAAAGACCAGAAAACAAATGGCTGATATAAAAATCAATTCACATAAAATCTCACAAATGTTAGAAAGACTTAATGCTCCACATAAGTATTTTTTCCCAGGTGAGAAAATTCTTGTACAAACTCTAATCAAGCCTGAGTATTCTGAGAAGACCTGAACTACCAAAATTGTGGTTATTGTAAAGCTTGTGATGATATTAAAATATCCACAATGAAGGAAGAAGTTGTTTTATTCCTTGGGAATATCAGGTCCACTAAAGATCTCTTGGGTTTTGAACTGCTGTACAACAAAAGGCACGATGACAGAAACTGCAGGTGAAGATGACATGTAGCCCACCTCCCACGAAGATGACACTGACTTAGTATGTGCTAGAGGAGGGAGAAAGAAAAATCTGAGCAGCAGCAGATGTTTGCTGAGCAAACAGGACAGGTAAAGAACTAAGATGAAGCTAACGCTGTCAAGTAGCAACACAACTGACTCTAAAGACTCAAGAAAGCCTGGCATGGGTCCATCACACATCATCTGTTTGCATTCAGAGCTGTGCTGGAGTGGTTTGCTTGGTCCCAGGCAAGGAAGGGAGAACACAACCCTGAGTACAGGTACTCCAGGTCTAACCCACCTCACCACTCATAATGCTTTTCCATCATACAGAAGGGTAAATAGCTATTTAGCATGCAAATGGTGTTCTATAGACAATATGAGCCATTTTAAGTATTCAGTAAAAGAAAAACAAACTAGTACACTTCTGAAATATTTTGTACAGCCTTCTATGCTATTTCTCACCAGGAGTGTTCAAGGTTTTTATATTGTAATCACATACAGTTGTTAGGTTGCTGTCTGTGCTCCAGTGCATATTTGTCTACTTATATTTCACAGCAACAAGAGAAAAAAGAAATAATAACAAATGGAACCTCAGTTACAACTAGAGAGGCAAAGGATAATCAGTACAGCTGCTGCAAGCAGAAAACACAGGCAAAGTCAAGAAGAACTTTTACCCTGGGAAACTATCAGTGCCATTGAACAGAAACAGGAAGATTACTGATTCTGAGCTTTGCAGACTGTTGACTCTAGGACTCATCCAGTGGGTGATAAAGTAATATGCTTCTTAAACCATTAAAAACTCAATAACTTCACCCTAGAGTTTGTATCCCCATTTTACATGGGCAATTTCAAATACACAGAAGAGCAAGTCACTATGCACACAAGACCCTGAGACATTAGGCACATTTCCAATGACTAGCAATGTATCTTTTATCACTACACTCAAATCTGTCAGATTGTTGTCTCTTCTGAAATAAAAAGTACAAGATGCAAGCTCAAAGAAATCTGAGTTCTGAATTTGTTTCTAACAGATACCAAGCTACCCTCTTCTGTCAAGAAAAACAAACAAACAAACAAAACCAAAACAACAAAAAACCCAACACAAACCAGTTAGCTGTAAATGATTCAGCTCTAATAAATATACATAGTATAAATTTGCTATTTAAATGTTTTGCTATCCTCTCCTGTTACACGGTAGAATGGGTAAAGTCTGAAATTTGAAACACTGTTTCAAGGCTACAAACTAACATTTGTTTTGCAAGCAAAAATACCTGGTGAATTTTTTCCCCCAAAAATAAGGCTACAAAGGAGTGCTCATATAGTCGGAAACACTTGATCACAAAGAAGAACAAAATATTCTAATGACCAAACTTTAAATTCCAGTCACACCTGTGAGGTGCAGTATCCCTGCCAGTCCACTATGATCCATGTGGGAAACATTAATGACATGACACAGGACAGGCAGTGTCTTCACAGGCATGACAGAGCTCTGATCAAAACCAGCAGGGCTCAGCATCCCTCTGCCACCAGCACTCACTTCGATTAAACGCCATCAATACTTGTCTTCAGCAGTTACAAGTTGTTTGGGTTTGGGTTTGGTTTTTTTGGTCAGATTTATCAAAATCAGCATATTTGAACTGTGTGTTCTTCTGTGCTGTCAAAGACTCAAAGACACCCTGTCCCTTCCGCACAGGAATGGAAGTACCGCCCATGTCACACTGTCTTCGGCAGAGCCGTAACAGGCTGGAATTGCACTCTCCAGTCCCCAAGCCCACAGCCACCTTCTCTGCATTTCTAAATGACAGGTATTTACCCACAGAAACCAAACGAGACGCAGAGAAACGCACTGCTGTGCTTCTGATGCGGGACTCTCATCCCTACCAGAAAAACCGGGGTTACCAACCAAAAGCTGTTTGTTACGTGTTCTCTCCGGAGCAGCCGCTTGCATAACCAGCCGGGGCTCGGACCCAGACCCCCGCCCCAGCCCCGCACCGCCCCGGCCCGCA
>NW_009954619.1:413341-425093 GCF_000747805.2 Chaetura pelagica
CACCCACCCCTCCCCTCCCACCTAATCCCCCTCCCGTGCAGCGCAGACCTGCGGCAGTAGGAACGTGTACACCCGCAGCCACAGGCAGGGGTTGGGACGTTCTGCTGGGTGAAAACTCAAAAAGCAGGATTTCTGGCTTGTACAGACAGCACAGGACAAGGAAAGGACTTCGGGGGTGAATATTCTGTGCCGCATCATTAGCTCTACAGCACCAACCATTAACAAACAGCCTGGGCGGTTTTAATTAGTAGGATCTCCTTGGTAGATTGGCATTCTGGGTTTTGTTTTCTATTTACAGCAGAGCGTTTGCTCCCAAGTTTGCCATCTGCACGTCGCACCTCTCACAGCCCCAAACACCACCATGCAACGTGCTGGACGTTTCACCTGTGAGACCACAACCTTCACCCACGTCCACCACTCTCACGCAATGTGTGATCACCGTTTCATAAGGCTACTGAACAACAACGACCAGCTAGAACATCTCGATGTTAACATTACAGGATTTTCCCCACTTCAGACTTTTTAAAGAGAAACCTCCTGTAAAATGATGACCTGCCACAAGATGGCACATACACTATTTGACAGGTGGTGAAAATGCACGATCATACAGACACGTATGATCACCTCAAGGACTGCAGAAGAAGGGCCAGAGTTTATGACAGTCCCATCGCAGTGCCCTGGGATGCTCTGTACAGAGCTCTTCAGCTGGGGGGGCAGGTCTGTTCTCACACGCCGCAGGCTCATCAGCCAGGACCCCGGTGGATAGAGGACACAGCACCACCTGAAGGCTCAGCAAGATCACTTTCCCTTCTCCTTCAGCACGAGCACAAAACACCCCATCAGAACAGAAGTATTCTGCAGGAGGGCACCAGTTCTGAACCAACCCCACAGCCCAGTCCCAGTGTGTCTGTCCCCCTGGGCTGCGGCTGGGGCTCTGGATGTACGTGGAAGCTACACACGATGATCTGTCTGCAGATAGAGATGCTTTGTACTAAAGGGTGTCGGGGAATTAAAAAAAAAAAAAAAAAGTAACGAACAGAATCTCTAACACAAGCTGTTCTTTAGCAATTCACCTGCTGGGGTTTAAACAGGCTACTACTTTGTCCTGTAAATGAAACAGCTTCCTTCCTCAAAGTATTACCATGAACAATTTTTCATACAAGCCCAAGTCTGTCACTAACAGAAAAGTACCAGAACAGCCCTTCCATGGCAGCCTAGTTAAATATCAGTCCAATCCCTCTCACTGTTTTAAGTCACTAAGAAAGGATTCCTGCCCTTTTAAACATTCTGTTCAATCAGTCAATCACCTTCAGTTGCCAAACTGCTTAAATAGGCATTTTTAAACATGTAAGAACTATCTAACACAGAAAAATACACCTGACTGGAGGAGCTTCCAAAGGGGCTTTCCAGCTTACAGGTACAGTAACTGCTTTGGTGTCTCCATGTCCCTCTTACCTGAGGAGTCATGGAGAACAGCTAGAATACTGAGAATGCCTCCCTTGGTCCTTGCTGGAACACCCACACCCATAAGAGTGACTTCGTGCACGTACAAAATACAGTAATTACTAAGTCTGATGCTTTGGCGCCTGGTGAAGATGGGTTTGGGCTGTGACCCACAGGCAACTGAGGCGTTGGTGCGAATTTCTGTTGTCTTACTAACACAGAGGTGAATTCTGACATGAGAGAAGGATCAATAGCACATTCAGCTTTCAGAGCATGATTTTATTTCCAGGCCCTTGTGGTTAAAACCTATGCCAGCCCAAACCATGCTTCGAAATGCCTAATAAAATGGCACCCTAACCACCTGCAACCTATTACAAAGAAAAGACACCTATTGCAACAGAAGATACCACACAACTTCAGGTGCTTTTTTCTTTTTTTTCTTAAAAAAAAACCAAAAAACAACCCTTCCTAGTAACACTATTAAGCATGCTTAGAAAGGTACCAATGCTGCATAAAAACAGCCTGTACTGACAAATCCCCTCCCTTTAACCATTGGTTTAGGGCAGAAAAATAAATGCCTGAGTATCCTTACCAGGAGAGCTTTGCTTTTTTCAGCCTTGTCTCAGCTACGTGGCAGCTCCTATACAAAAACTGCAACATTGCCTTGAGGGAACAAAGTGGTGGATAAACTTTAGCAGCAAGACTGTTAAATAATTTTTTTTTAAAGTTAACCATTTGCTTACGCAATACCTATTAGTGATTTTTTTCCCCTTTCTAACCATTAGCAGTATTGTATACCAATACAATTGAAATTGAGCTCTTACTGATGGGTTGAGACTCCCTCAAGAGAGAAGGCAACTGTGTATCTTGAGGGCACTGGATGAGTTTTGGTTTTCTCTTGTACAGCACTTCCAAACTCATTATCAGCTAAACCACTACACCTAAACACACCCACTTTCTCCTCCTGGATTCTATAGGTGTGATTACATGCACAATACATGATCTGATATGCAACAGTGGTAAACAGCAGTCTGAACAAAGATATTAAGGTAATTATATTGTGATCTGGGACTTCTAAATATTTATAAAAACATACTAATTGATGTTTCTGCTTTAGCATCAGGTATTTAGGTTTGGTATCTCTACCTGTGTAATGAAAAGCAAGTTGAAGCCAGTTACCATGATATCTATGTGCAGTCTACTGTGGGTAGTCTGATAACTTTCAGTGGCTGAACTCTAGGTGTGCTCTCTTTTTTCATTGACAGGATAGTTTCAGTCCCTGTAAACTATCCAAATGCTGTATAAAGCTCGTTACTGTGATTTAGAGTATAAGAAGTTGTGTTATAAGCTCATGACCTCCAGCCACTGCCCTGTGAAACATTCTGCCAGTCTGAACCTTTTTGCTCTGTCACGTGGGGGTGGAAGACAAAAGGCAGCATTCACCACACGAGAGCTACCTAACAGGAAGGAAAAGCCTTGCGAAGACAAGACAACTGTTACCTTCCACAAGAGCTGGCAGGCTGTGACAACCGGGGCTGTGCAGGTCTCCAGGGGAAGCCCCCCTTGATGTGCCACTGACTGGAGGCCACCTTGTACCGCTGGGCACGTCAGGTTGTTACGGAAAATCATGTGAGCTGAATGCAAGATCTCATACTGCTGCCAAAGGGGCAAAAGAACTTCACAGATCACCTCTGCAAGGCCCTGCCAACAGGAGCATTCATCAGATATTGCTGACTCACAATACACAGATTTTCCTTCCCCCTACATGAGATGCCCATTGTATGTCAAACTACATTTTACAGGAATTTCACATTTTTCTCTTGCTATTTTCTTAGGATAAGAGTGATTAAAGTACTGTTTCAGAATGCCATAGCCAGAGAGTAAGCAACCGAGAAGTCGGGGTGTCGGAGATGGTGCCCCTCTCCTAAAAACTACCCGGCTCACAGGGCAGCGAATGAGCACCAAATGGCTGCCCATAAACTGTATGGGGACTGTGCCTGTCTCCCCTCTCCTCCCTGACACACGCTGCAGGCTGGACTCCATGCTGGAGACAGAGAATCCTGGGGCAGGAATCCACTGGAAACGTGAAGTGCTGCCCAGAGACTGCTGCCAACCCCGCAGTGACTGGACTGCAGCCCTGGGAAGAGGGCAAAGCCCAATCCAGCAGGGGGAAATAGCTGTAAGAACTTATGAAAACGGCTGCAGCACCAGGCCAGAAGGGCTGCAGCACCAGGCCAGAAGGGCTGCAGCACCAGGCTCTGCTGGCTCTTCGCAGCACAGGGGAGGTGCTGCTGGTCAGTGGGCAGAGAGGTCTGCTGGCTCTCTGGAGGGACTAAGGGAGATAGGGTCAGTCAGCCTAAAGGAGAGAGATGCTGCTGTTCCTGGGAGTGCTGGAGAAGGCCTGCGAGTTCCTGTGTGCTCCTGGGGAATCTGCCTGCCTGTGAGAAGGACGAGTGGCTGCCCGCCTGGCTCGCAGACCAGCCAAAGGACTCTGCTGTGGCTGCTCTTCCTGCCCTCACGGAGCAGTTAAACCTGCCAGCGAGGCAGGAAGGCAGTGACAACCTATAAAACAGCTGACCTTCTCAGGACTTGGGTGAAGAAAAATGTTTACTTGTCCTTAATCCTTCCTTGCCCATCTACCCGGCCCCCATCCCTATTCCCTCTGCGATCCCTTTTACCATCTGTTAGGCACACCCTCCACCTTCTCCTTTCCCATTCCTTTCCTTTCTCCTTATTGCTATTGCTTAAATCAATGAGGTGTTGTTGCTGTTGTTGTTAATTGAAGTTACCTTGGCATAGTATTATTGTTGTTTTCCTTTATTCCTTATCATTATTATTGCTATTATTGTTTCCTGGTTACCCTCCTTGAACCTCCTGCCCCAAATTGGTTTATTTATCCATTAATAAACCATAGATTCATACATTCCAATTTATGAATTGGAAAGTCAGCTGTTTTTATTAGAAGCATTAGTGAGTATCAGACAAGTGTCTCACCCAAAAGGTGAAAGCCACGTGCAGACCCCTCAGCAGATCCTGATAAATTAAAATCTCTCCAAAAAGGGAGATAAGCAAGTCACAGATTGCGACACAGGGTTTGATGGGGAAACCCCTCCCCATCCACAAAAAAAAACCACACTGAAAAGCAAAAGAAACCCCAACTCTCCAACAATTCCTGGTCTGATAAATGCTCAGTCTTAACACACACAAAAATCCACTGTCTGCCATTGCTGTGAAACCCAGATAGGATCACCCATTGAATGCACCACTAGTTAACCTCCAGCCTTCAAGCTCCCCTTCCTCCCCACTGCCAGATGGAGGAATACAAGAAGTTCAGGACACATCAAGCCAGATTCAGAAGCCAGGTCAGCCTTCTCACCACTGCTCTTCTTTGTGACACTTCACCCCTCTGAAGCCTGAGGTAAGTTATAACCTCTAGCCCCAGTTCATCCAGTTATGAGATGGAATAAAACCTTCAGAAGAATTCTTCTTCTGAAAGAACTCATTTGTTCTAATAAAACACTTCTCTCTTGTAAAATACTTTGTATGACTACTGTCATAAAGAGAAGACAAGTTTGGACTGTGAAAAACAAAAGTGGAACAGGTAAGTTCTTTAGTGCTTTTAGAGCATCATACACAATTCTTTTCCTACCTTTTCCTTCAGTTTTATCCAAAACTCCTTACAGCTGAAGTTAATTTTCCTGTATGGTACCAAAAAATGAAAACCACCAAAACAAACCCAAGTAAAAGAAAATCCACAAACCTGCAATAGGTCTGGGTCACAGTATTTGTAAAGCAAAATATTCTGCTTCTGCTCTTGGATGCTGATTCAGGGCCCTTTAACAAAAAAAAGGAAAGCTTCCCCTCAACTTAAGTGCATTTTATATCAATAATTAGATCAAGCCAATGTATTATTTTCACATATGCCCCTTTCCAGATTATTTCCAGATATTTCATTGTTATTTCTCTCTTAGTACTGAGAAGTTCAGGACAAGGTCAGTATCTATCCTATACAGTAGCATCAAGAAAGGATATGGCATTTTACATTCACAGACATGATTTCCCAGCATGAAACAATAAGGTTCCATTGGGAATTGGGTTTCAAATGTTTATTTCCTGGGAAGAAATATCAGGACAATCAAGGTAGAGTTTCAACCTCCCAATCTGTTCCACAAAAACAGTACACAAAAAAATGTCAATGTACCTACCCTTCAAAACACACAATTGTATTTTATATAGAAATTTTCAACATTAATCATCTACATCAAAAGCTTTTTTAAGAACTCATTTTAAAACACTTAATATAGACAGTGCTAGTTGAAAGAATCTCGGAAAATATTCAGTTGGAAGGGACCCATAATGTGTAGCTCCCTACTCCTGGCAGGACTATGTTGGAATAGATGGGCACTAACTCCAAACTCAATCTCTCCCCAAGTTCCTTCAGGAGACTCATCTCCCTGCATTTACTTTCTACTTCACCAAGCTTTAAATCAGGCCAAAAGAACTGAGAAAGTAGAGCCTTTTTTTTTTTCTTTTTTATTTTTTTTTTCTTCTATGAGAAAACAGCTATTTACTCAGCATCAAAGGACTGAAAACATTTTCAATGCCATGTAAATCTAGGACAGAGTAAAACAGCCTTAAAAGGACTGACAGATTCTTTTCCCCCTGTTTTTTAAAAAATAAACAGTTAAGCTGAAAATAGCAGAAACAGCCACTTTATCAGAAAAAAATACTTGCTTCCATTAACATCATCCACACCTATTTTTTTTCCACTGTTTCTCTAGTATTCTATCTTCCTTCTACCTCTTATTGTTAAAAAATGACAGAGAATTAACTTGTCTTTACAGAGGTTTCTAAGTCTCTCCTCAAAGATACCTCTAAGGCCTCACTTTTATATCAAAGATAACAACTGACTGGCAGATTATTTTTACAGCAGTCTTTTTTTTTTTTTTTTTTTAAGCAACTTCACTATTTAGTGTATAAACATCTAATATAATAATTTGCTTCCACTTTTCATCTTATTGGAAGGAAAAAAGGCCCCTTGCATTAATCACCAAGATTGAATGTAAAATGCTACAGAACAAGAAGGGAAACATTCATCTTTTTGACTAATGAGAATCCTGCTGTCAAGACTATAGATGCACTCTGTATAGCCTTAAATAAGCAATGAGTTGACTCACTTACAAAAGTCAGGGCCATAAACCAACAGGAATTTCATTAACTTATTCTTAATCATCCATTGAATTAGGGGCTTCAACCCAAGACAGAGCAGAACTGTTCAGCCTTTCTAAGCAAATTATGTGCTGGAGAAAGAGAGGGGAGCAGCAGTGGATTATTAAGATTCTTCAGAAGGCAAAGTTAGAATGGCAGGTTCAGCTCTTTTCACCTTTCTCCTGGAATATCAATCAACATGTCTTTATTCTGGTTTTATATCTCAGTACCTCCCTTTCCAATAAGCTGAATTCAGAATTATTACCCACATCTGCCTAAGAGAGAATGTATTTTAAATGAGGTAGGTCAGGAAACAAAAAGCAGAGACCAGATCTGTATTTCTGTATCGACTATCCTGGCTACTCTGGCTCCTTCAGCTTTCCTGTGTTTGTGTGTCCCATGCCACATGCTGTGAAGTGTCTGTGCACATTCCAGACACTGCTGGGATCACAACAGTAAGATGACATACTCTTCAGCCACAGAACTGAAGTGCTAAGAGCAGCCATGGCAATCCTCTGATGAGATGTGGGAGACTTCTTCAGTCCCCACCTTGTCCCTTCCCACTGCAGTCCTGGTGAATGACAGGCAGGCAGCTGTGCCAGCAGCCTGCAGGACCCTGGAGCAGGAAGCAGCTCCACCAGGAAACACACCATGCAAGTGCTCAGGCACAGAAGGGTTCTCCTGGAGGTGACCTCTTCCTAGTTTCAGCTGTCCCTCTGACACACTATCCTGCTTTCAGCTGGGATAGAGTCAATTTTCTTCCTAGTAGCTGGTACAATGGTGTGGTTTGGATTTAGTAGGATAATAACGCTGATAACACACTGATGTTTTGGTTATTGCTGAGTAGTGTTTATTATGCTTTCCATGCTCTGCCAGTGAGGAGAGGCAGAAGCTGGGAGGAAGCGTGGCCAGGACAGCTGACCCAAACCAGCCTAGGGGATATTCCAGAGCACCAGCCTAGGGGATACTCCAGAGCACAGGATGTCATGCTCAATACATAAACTGGGGGAGCTGGCCAGGGGGAACCAAGTGCTGCTCAGGGACTGCTGGGCATTGGTCAGGCACTGGTGAGTAACTGGTGTGCATCAGTTGTCTTCTTTGACCTTTATTTCTCTGTCTTTTTGTTATCTTTCGTTTCATACAATTATTATTAGAATTAGTATTAAATGTACTTTATTTCCATTATTAGTCTGTTCTTAGCTCAACCTGGGATTTTTATTTTTTTTTCTGTTCTGCTCCCCATCTGACAGGCAGGGGAGAGGAGTGAGGAAGCAGCTGTGTGGTGTTTGACTGCCAGCGGGGATTGAGCCATGACACACACACAGTGCCACACACTGGACCCAGGATGTCAAGAGCTCTTCAGAAGTGACTAGACAGCAGGTAAACCTTCACTAAATTCCCTTCTGTCAATTAAAACTGAACATGTGTGCATTCCCACACATAAGAAAATTGAGGAGAAAGCTGGGAGCCCTGCCCTGTCTGAGTCAAACCCCTTCATCAGAGCAAAAGACCTGAATGTGGAGGTAAGAGCCTCACAAACACACCAATAAAACAGTCAAATACAAGATGTACATTAACAAGTCTTGTTACATTTTTTAAATTAAAGGGACTTGCATTATATGAGTAATTCTAAATATGCACAATGATGAATAAAAACAATAGGTCAGTCTGAGCTACCACTTTCCATTTCTATCTAACAGAAAATACTGGATCTGGCTCCATAGTGGAACATACCATGTAACTTCAGCCAATGCTCAGTTAAATAAGGAAAGGTAGTGAGGAATGGGCACTTCACAGGGCAGCAGGAAACAGGAACTCAGTACAAGACAGAGGTAATCAGTGCTAATTACCCTACTAGCTAACAGCCTACACAGTATTGCCACTGCTTCTGCCTAAAAAAAATAAATATAAAATCTTGGTTTTAAAATTCCTAGTTTGAAGCCATGTCAAGTGATCCAAGCACTCGTAAAGCACTCAAAATTAAAAGCACTTACGGATGTACTAAGCTTTTTAGTAGAAATGTGAACACACTTCAAAGAAAAGGCACTGAGCCTTTTCATGGAAACATGAACATACTTCAAAGAAAAGGAAATAGGCCAAGACCAAATTAAAATTTTCTCCACTCTTGTTTTCCTGACAGTATCCAATGGATGGAATTCCATTAACTACTTTGTGCTGTGTTAATTAACAGTGCACTTCTGACAGCTCACTTCATAATACATTTCTTAGATGGTGACCAAGAAGTCTGGACTTTTGATTTCTATTAATTTTAAGGGATAAAACATTAAAATGTCAGACACAGATAAAAGCAGTACTTAGAGACATCAATACTTCATTCCACCCCCCAAGCCTAATCTCACAGTGTCTACCAATCTGGAGCATAAATCATGCCACCACTCACACCTCTGAAGAACCCCAAAGTCAGGGGGAGTGTGGGTTGCTGACTCTACCATTGGAACAGTGAAGCAGCCCAGCCCCCAGATCTCATCAGGACAGACAGCTGCAGGTCGCCTTCACAACTAGCATCTCCTAGGATACATATTGCAAAGATTTTTCTCCAAAGCCACAAAGGGTATAGATCCCCCTTCTTCTTTTAATGAAAGCAAAGATTTGCTATAATGAGAGCAAACATGGCATGACTCCGGAACCAACGCTCAGGAAGAGCTGCAGAACTAAATCTGAAACAGTTTAGCAAATGTACCACCTTCTCTCAGCCTCTTCCACCTTAGACATGTTTACTCTGTTTGTACCTGTTCTGCCACAGTTCCTAGCAGGCCATGGTGTTTGTTTACCAGAAGTTACAGAAGGGGAGCTCCTTCCTGGAGGAAAGGTGGGTGTGCAGGGACAGCTGCCACACCACCAGCAGCAGCACACTGTGCTTTGCATTGTGGGTTGACTTACGCACATTTTTTTCAAGTGGAGAAGAAAATATGTTGCAAGTTTATACAGTATTTATATAATTAAGGCAATTATTGCACTGATCATACTTAATTACTTTTAATACCACAGATAATTTTCTGCTGTAAAGTATTAAACTTGCCTGTGATAGTAATAAACCAGCCATCATGCAAATAAAATTGGAGCCTTCTCAGATTACTGCAAGTTTACATTATTTACAGTTTGCAACAGCACCTAAGAAAGAAGACCCATATCACAGCCCAAGTGAAACGACAACACACACAACTTCAGCTAGGTCAGTAGAGGCTCTCTTCCAGAAGCCAGCTGATCCAGCTTCATTTAACAGGCCTGTGTTTTCATGAACTCCGGAGGTTTTTGTGGCAGTGATTGGGTTTGGGGTTTTGTTTGTTTTATTTTGTGTTTGCATTTTCCTGCCCCTCCCCTTCTTTTACACTGGCAGTGCTGAGAATAGGTAGGTGGAGAAAGACAGCCCGGCTCTGGTTACACAATATGCATCTGAAAAGGCTTGTCACATTTCCAGTGTGTAGTCCTTGCACAAACGTTACTTGACCAGAGAAAGACATCAAGAGACAGTAAAGCTGAGAAATGGCTTCTATAAAAATTTTAACACATTCACACTTTTAAACTCAATGTAGTTGTACCATTTTCTTTCTACAAGCTACTGATAAATCAGTCTATGCACTCAGAGCCACAGGAAATTATTAATGTAGGACCAACTAAGCAATTGTAAGATGAGGTACAGAATTCCAAAGCTTGCACAGGTTTTAATCAGAGAGAAGTGGTGACAGAAGACTTACAGATCCTCAATTTCTATATTAAAAGATGGGAAATATTCACAATAATATGCTTAAGTAATTATGGATGGATATTAGAGTACCTAACAAGATACACACTTTTAACAACTCCAGCCTTTGTGAGCCCGTGTCCCTGTGCCCGTGTCCCCATCCCGGCCGCGGCCCGTGCCCGTGTCGTCCCCTGTCCGTGTGCCCTGTCCCTGTGCCCGTGTCCCCATCCCGGCCGCGGGGCTGTGCCCTGTCCCTGTGCCCTGTCCCTGTGCCCGTGTCCCCATCCCGGCCCCTGTCCCTGTGCCCTGTCCCTGTGCCCTGTCCCTGTGCCCGTGTCCCTGTGCCCGTGTCCCCATCCCGGCCGCGGGGCTGTGCCCGCACCCATCACCCCGCAGCGCCGCGCCGGGCAGAGCTGCCCGGGCAGGGACCTGCTGGTGCGTGCTGTGGGTGGGCAGCCGGGAAAGGACGTGCCTGCGGAGCTTCTCTGCTCGCTGTGCCCCGCAAGAGGGCTCCTCGCAGCTCGGGAATCACCGCAAAGCCCGTTTGCACGGTAAAATGCTCAAGTAGCCAAGATTAAAAATCCCAACTGGTGTAAATTGGTGTATGGCCTTAGCAATGCGCTCATTTTGCCATCTATGCATTTACGAAGGGCAGAGGGAACACACCCTCCCCACTCCTGGCAATCCCGCCGTTCACCCGCGGGAAGCGGAGCGCAGCAGCCCGGCCATAAAGGATCCGCCTCTAACATCTCCCTGGGCAGCCCTGGCGGAGCTGTGAGAGGTTTCCCCAGCTCCGCACGCCTGTTTACCCAGGCACAGGAGGGGCAGAGGGAGAGCACAAACACAGCTGTCCAGCTGGCTGGTCTGGGTCGTTGAACAGCAGAAAGAAGCAGCCGGCAGGCGCTTCAGCAAAGCCGGATCCCGGCACCTCCCGGCCCCGCGCCCAGCAGGGCTCGGACACGCAGCTCCACTCGGCGCTTCACACACCACGGAGTTCGGAATGAACTTTGACAGCACAGGCCAATCTCAACTCAAAACACTCAGCCACTCTGGCAAGCAGATCCACCTCCTGCCCACAAACAGGTCCTGCACAGTAACAGTTCAACTCGGCGACACGAAACACAAAAGCGCACCCAGAAGAGACTTAGACCTGCGAGTGCTTTTAAAAGCAGCACAGGAATGTAAAACACATGATCACCCGGCAGCTCCTCTCCAGTTTTGGTAAGCAATTAAAAAAAGACTGGGGATAGTTTAAAAAAAATATATATTAAAAAATCACATCAAGAAAGGTACAGAACTTGGAGTTTGTTACACGCGGCGTTAAAAACCCGCGGAGAGCCCGTCCTGCCTGAGGAACGTGACCCTAGTGAGGCTGCAAGCGCTGACCCGCGGGCAACA
>NW_009954619.1:425137-425583 GCF_000747805.2 Chaetura pelagica
GATGGCCGGGACTGATTTGTACAAAGGATTTCTGAGCAAAACCAGTACCCTTCTAACTTTAATTTAAAAAGACAGCACCTGGCTGGGTCTGCCTTCCACTGCTGCCTGTGACTGCATGGCCACGTTATATAAAACGTGTATTCAAAATGTTATTAACCAACAGCCATACGGCAACTCATAGGTTGTTTTGACGAAAAAAAACCTCACTTTGTGATTCAGAGATGAACTTGGAAGTATTTTAAAGAAGCGAGGGACTGTTAAAGGGTGAGGGAAAAGGCGAACAGGGAGAACAGGAGGGCTGCGGTCAGAGCGCGCAGCCCGGAGAGCAGCGCTGGCGGCCAACGTGCCAGAAGCGCGAACGCAACCAGCGCCCGCAGCGGGGATGCGGGCCCTGCCCCGCTCCCGCAGAGCCCGCCCGGGCCCCGCAGACACCGGGCCCTCCGCCC
>NW_009954619.1:427473-428434 GCF_000747805.2 Chaetura pelagica
CCCGCGGCTCCCGGGCCGCAGCGGCCGCGCTGCGGGACCAGGGCTTCCAGGGAAAGGGAGAGGGGTGTTTTCTTGCACCAGGAGCCATTTGTGCTCTAACACAGAAGGAGCTGAGGCCTGGGTGATAAATGTGCCCTGTGGTTCATGGGCAAGAACAGTGTGTGAGATACAGGAACGGTCTGGGCTCTGCACTGAAAGGTGAAGACGCTCCAAACTCAGCACTGCCTTGGGCTTCAGAAGTCTGCACTGCTGTGTTCTGCCTGGCTCCCTTCATGGAGGTAGAAAGGTGTCTCTCAGTCAACCTGACCCCTGGGGTGCAGCAGCACTGCAGGTGCAAGAGGCTAGGAGCACTCACAGCTGTGTCCTATAGTCAAAAGCTTGTGGCGAGATCCTGCACTAAAACATGCTGTGTCCTCACACCACGATCTCCTGCCCCTTCCTTGATTTCATGCATATTCAGGGAGGCAGGCTGACCTGTCTGATGCACTCTGTTCCAAAATGTTTCTTCCCATTTTGTCCAAGGCTGTAAAAAGGAATGTGCCTGGCACAATCCAGATGAAGTAGCCCAGAGTGGGGCTGTTCCACAGGTTTCTGTGCAGAGATCTTGTACGTAGAAGGAGAAGCTGTGCTGCTCAGATAAGGACATCCAGACCAGCTCCCGATCTCTCAAGTAGCCTCAGTGCACATGGCCCAGCCCAGGCCACCAGACCTGGTACCGTGGAGAAGGCAGAAACAATTGCTGAGCAGCTCTGCAGAAGCTGCCTTGGATCTGGCAAGACCAGCAGGGAACTACAGGAATTAATTGCCAGCTGGTGCAGGCTGGGTCTCGTGGAGGCACTTAAGTGATCCCTTGATCCCACTCCCTGCTCCTACCCGCAGCTGGCACGCTGGGTGCCCCGAGTCACAGGTAACAGAACTGCTGCAAGCTTTCCAGGTATCAGCACACAAATGAAGCAAAGCA
>NW_009954619.1:429019-432402 GCF_000747805.2 Chaetura pelagica
CTGCATGAAATCAAAGGTTTTCAAGCTGCCATCACAGACCGACAGAGGATCATATTTTACATGAAAAAAAAATAATCAGATCAGCACAGTTTGTTGTCCTAGGACACATGTAGATTTTTGTAGTTACCCTGGGTTTTGCAAGGCAACCTCCACCACTGGTCTTTCCAGGGGTTAAATCTATCTTGAAACTGTACTGTTTAAAGCTGCAATATAGTAGAAATTGTTAAACACTGTGTTTCTCCTGAAATGTAGTTAAGTTTCTGGAATTAGTTGAATCTCTCTGTGCCCAAACATCAGTGGAACCATCTTCAGAGCGAACAAAACTGATTAAAATGAATCTACTTTTTTGTTTAGCCTACATTTTAACACATCATTGTTAGGTTTTAGTCAGCAAAAATTACATACACATTAGGACATGTTTATGTTTAGAAAAAAAATACTTTTCTCTGAAAATACTCACTAGGCTTGAAAGATCCAGGGCATAAGCTGTTCACTCACTACCAAAGATGATGAAGAAAAAAGCAAGTCTTACTCAGAATGGACTTTCCTGCAGCTGCTCTACAAGAATCTGATACCCAGCACCAGAATGCTGAGTGACAATGAGAGTGGATGAACAGGGAATATCCGCTGTCCTTCTTCACTCTATCTGAAAAAAGACGTATTGCATCAACAAAAGCAGAAGAAAACAATGGGCCACGTTGAACAGGTTGCCCAGGGAAGCTGTGGCTGCCCCATCCCTGGCAGTGCTGAAGGGCAGGTTGGATGGGGCTTGGAGCAGCCTGGGCTGCTGGGAGGTGTCCCTGCCCATGCAGGGGTGGGACTGGATGAGCTTTAAGGTCCCTCCAACCCAAACTATTCCATGATTCTGTGACTATTTAGTGCCTGGAGACAAAAAAATGGATTTCCTGAGCAGAGCACCCAGAGACGAAGTTTGTTTGGCCCCAAATTGTCAGTACAGGAATTAGGCTGAACAGGAAAAATACGAAAATATTCAAAGCTATGGTTATCAAACTCAAACCACAGTAACTTTGACATGTGTCAGAAAAGTTCCTTTGATACTCAGTATGAATTCTTCCTTTTTTATTCCAATATTTTCCAGGTCTACACCTCTATTATTTTAAAAGTCAAAAAATATAGGAAAAAGTAAGTCTTACATTCTTTTTATTTTCAACTGTGTTTGTCAGAGATAGCTTTAGAACAAGCTAACATTACTGTGGTTCAGGTGTATGCAACTGGTACAGTTCAGTAGTACATGGACAACTCTAAAACAAATGCACCGTAGAACTTAAATTACCAAAAATAAACAATATTAAACTATGTAGGGCAGTAGGTAAAAACAATTACCTGTAGCTCTTGCACGCTAAAAGAAAAAAATAACTAGTTATTATTGAAATTATGAAGTTCTATTACAGATTGATATAATACCAAAAAAAAAAATTGAGAAGTTGTTGTCACATTTTGGTTTTGTTCCAGTGATATACAGTCAAACGAAATCTAACATCAGTTTTTCATGAAATTAACATCTGGTTACTTTAACTACAACATTTCATGAGTTTATAACAGTTTTGGTGTTTTGTTTTTAATTTTTGAAAAAGTTGCATGTAAAAACATGTACAATAAAATAATGTTGTAAAGCTGTTTACAGATTCCTTACTGATGATAGGAGTAAAAGCAGTCAGGAAGCTGCAGTGTTTCTAACATTGGTAAACAAATACTGGATTAAAGTGCAACAGTCCTTCCCGCGGCGCCCGCTCCGTGACTCCTTCTCCTCCGCAGGGAAGCCCCGGGAAGCGGCGGCGGCGTCAGGCGCGTTTCTCTCGGAAGTCACTGATGGCCTTCCAGAGCGTGCACAGCATCCCTCCCCTGCAAAGAGAGGTCAGAAAGATGCTCAGGTTCACAGATACCCTCTAGCCTGAAAGCATTCCAGCTCAGGTGCCTTCTGATTTTCTAGCTCAGGTTTTGGCTAATGAAATCCAGCAGGCAGGCTGATCAAAGGTGAAATCCAACACGCAACAGCCCAAGCAAATAAAGAGCAGAGTCCTTTTCTGATTACATTGCAGGGCAATCTGTCCACTTTTCAGATGCCTGGTCTGGAATTCAGACTTCTGGTTCAAAGGCCTGCATAACCCATGGCAGACTTCCAACATTATGAAAGTCTTGATTATAAAAGAATCTGGATACCTCACTTTTCTAAAAACTATTATTTTTATTTAGTTATTTATTTTTTAACTGGCTGGGCACACGCAGTGTTTGGAAACTTCTATTGCTTCTACTCAAGGTTGGCTCTGCAGTGACCCACACACCTGGCATGATTAGGTTACATCTAGAGTAAGTGGCAGTCCACAAGCAGCAGTTCTGACGGCTGATGATGAAGATAAACTACAGAAAGCTTTGCTATCTCTACCTTCTTCAGTAAAGGCAAAGCTCTAATGGGATATCCAGTTTCTCCAAGTGTAAGGGAAAAAGCTTTACTTCAAAATGTTTCCCTTTGCATTCCTTTAATAGGAAAGCTGATTTTAAAATTCAAACAGTATCAGGTGTTCATCAGGAATGCATCAGTATACAAAGACGTACTGGGAAGTGTTAGTTATTTAAATTAAAACTGCACAATCCAAGAAATAGAGACTTTAATATCAGATACTTTCCCTTAATAAAACACAGCTTCTGCCCAACACAGTTCAGTTAACTGTGAAGCATTACCTCAGTCTCAAACACTTCAGATCATCGCGTGTAACATAGCAGAGAACATCCATTAATGTATAGTCTTCAGCCAAGAACTACAAAAAGACATTTAAATTAACATTTTGTTAGAACTATAATCTAACTTTCTAAGCTTTATATACCATCTGCCCTTAAAAATAGAGGTTTAGAAGAAACTTAAAATTGCGCCAAGATGCGGTAAATGTAACAGATTAATCTATATTGCTTCTAGAAATACCGTGGAACACCTTAGTTTTTATACTGTGTGCTCTACACCCTGGCATACCAGGCACATCTTGAAATATGTCAGAGCTTTTACACCTACTCAAAACTTTTTTCAAGTGCCATTTCTATTCTTATCACTGATATCTCAGAGTCAGACTTTGATGAACATGAATTAGAACATAATTCATCCCACATTTCACCCATGAGTAAGTTAAAAACAACAGTTAAGACCTATCTGTTCAAAAGTGGCACCTAAATTTGATGTACTTGAATTTCAAGGAGCCTCTGATCTGATCTGTAGGAGTGATAACTACATGCAGGTTTTCCTAAGTCAGTTGAAATCCTGAGATGCTCAACACCTCTAAAATTACATAATTTGCTGCAGAGGAGACCCAGTTCCTTCAGGAGATTCCTGTTCAGCACAGTTAGCTGAGGGTGAACAGGTACCCTGTGTCCAG